>NC_080183.1:2947219-2964719 GCF_950295315.1 Erinaceus europaeus
GATAACCACCCCCGGATTCTGTTTTGTCTTCATCTCCTGACGCCTTCCTAGAGAAGAAACTTGACTTTGCCATGGGGTACAGTCCTCAACACCCTTCCAGATGTCGCTAAGTTGTCTGCAGGCTCCTTACCTTTGTCTCCCCCAGCCCCCAATAACAGAATATCCCAGAGCGTGTTTGCATGTTTGTTTATTTAATTTTCTTCCAAACCACACAAGAAAATAACAGATACTTCTGCCACTGCAAAAAAAAAAAAAAAATCCTTAAAAAACAAAGAAACTTAGGGGGCTGGGCTATGGCACACCTGGTTAAGTGTACATGTTGTCATGAGCAAGGACCTGGGTTCGAGACTCCACCCGCCACCAGCAAGGGAAGAAGCTTCAAGAGCAGTGAAGTAAGTACTGCAGGTGTCTCTCTGTCTCTCTGTCTCTCTATCTCTCTATCCCCTTCCGTCTCAATTTCTCTCTGTCCTATCAAGAAAAGGGGAAAAAAATCCACTTTGAGTGAATCATCATACTTCTCTGTGATAACAGCTGCTCTTGGGGTTACAAAGCTTGGATTGAGGGTCTCCAGAAGGGGGGAGGGCCTCTTGTGTGACACCTCCAGCTTGCCTGCTCCTGGGGTCACGTGGATTTGTGAAGGTGTTTCCCTCCGACCTGCCGCACTGGAATCCTTCCTCCTCCTCACCTGTCTCTCCACTTCTGTTACAACCCTGGGGGTCTGCAGCTCTGGCCATGGAGACTGACTGACCACAGGCAGCTAAGAGAGGCAAGCAAGCGTGAATGCTTGTCCTGCTTTGGTTGTGATGACAGCTTGTGTCACCAGTAAGGAAGAATGGCTTTGCTCACCTGGCCAAATGGTTTGGGAAAGCTCTCCTTTCTCTCTCCCGGGAAAGGTGGCCAGAGCTGGACACTTGGGCAGCAAGCAGGGAGCTGCTACAAAGGTGAGTCCCATGCTTGCTCTTGGCCAGCAAGTGTGGGCACTGCCTCCGTTCCTGGGCAGCAGTTCAGGGAGGTCTTCAGCCTCCCTTCCCCTTCCGCCCTGGCGTCTTGAAAGTCTACAGTCCTCACCTCTCCTCTGTCCAGATTTCTGGCGGGGACATCGTGACACAGAAGAGTGAGTTGCAGTGACTGAGGATGGTACGTTTACTGCTGCTTCTGTCTGAGCTGTGAGCCCTGCTTATCCCAGCAGTGAAACTCAGTTCCCTGAGATCCCAGACACAGCACAGTCAAGACATAAAGAAATTAAATTTAATAAGTTTACTTAATTAATTTAAATTTAAGCTTATTTTATTTAAACTTTCTTTTTTTAAAAAAAAACTATTTTTATTTGATAGAACAAAGAGAAGCGTAGAGGGAGAGGAGGTAGGGGGGGGAGACAGACAGAGAGATACACCTGCAGCCCTGCTTCACCACTAGTGAAGCTTTCCCCCGCAGGTGGGGCCCGGGAGCTTGAACCTGGGTCCTTGTGCATTGCAAAGCATGCATTTAGCCAGGTGCACCACCACCCCTATTTTTTATTTTATTATTGGATAGAGACAGACAGAGAGACACCTGCAGCCCTGCTTCACCACTAGTGAAGCTTTCCCCCTGCAGGTGGGGACCAGGGGCTTGAACCCAGGTCCTCGTGCACTATAATTGTGTGCGCTTAATCAGGTGCGCCACCACCTGGCCCCTAAAATAAAATATTTTAAAAGCCTCTTCTGTGAAGGTGCGGTGGAGGACACTCTCTCGACTTGCCTCTGGTTCCCACACCCCTCCCCGGGGCTTGGGGCTGGTCCGGTGTTTGGGGCCCAGTTTGAACAGGAATGCAAACAGTCTCCCCTTTTTTCTCAGTCCAGACTCCAGGAGAGCCTGCAGTCTCTGTGTGCAGGGAGGCTCGATTCCATGAGAATGAGCTCTGGGGGCCATAGCTCTTGAAAGGACCTTAAGGTGACCTCGGCCCCACTTGGGGTGGTCTTTCGGCAGAGAGGTCAAGGCTTGTCTCACTCTCAGCAGCCCGGTCCCTCTTCCGTGCCTGCCCCCCCCCAGGTCCCCTAGATTTCTAATAAAGACTTGGGGGCCTTTTCCTGCCCGGCAGTGGGGCCCTGATTTATTTCCACCCACACAGACCCATGCAACCAAGCTGCTCTTTCTAATTCCTCAGGAGGTATGTTGTTGGTCCCCTTGACTGCCATTTTCCCTGAATGTTTTACTGCTGAGTCTGTATTTAATATTTCCAGTGTGGCCTCATTTTTATTTTGTTTTATTTAATTAATTAATTTATTTGTTTATTTATTTTGGAATTTCTCCCCCACTCCAAATCCCCCAGGCAGTCTTTCTTGCCGGTGTGCTGATCACTGTGGTGACAGCAAAGGCCTCTCCTGTGTGGTTGTGGAGAAATATCCATAGTTGGCCATGCTTAGATCTCTTTTTTTTTGTTTGTTTGATTGTTTTTAAATTGTTCCTGTAATGTTATTTTTTTCTTTAAAAAATTATTAGTGATTAATAATGATGTACAAGATTATAACAGAGATACAATTCCATCAGAGTTCCCTGTCCCATCCCCTCTGTTGTAAGCTTCCTTATTTTTTAAAGACTTTTTAAAAATATATTTATTTATTCCTTTTTGTTGCCCTGTTGTTTTATTGTTGTAATTATTCTTATTGATGTTGTTGTTGTTGGATAGGACAGAGAAAAATGGAAAGAGGAGGAGAAGTCAGAGAGGGGGAGAGAAAGACAGACACTTGCAGACCTGCTTCACCGCCTGTGAAGCGAATCCCCTGCAGGTGGGGAGCCGGGGGCTTGAACCGGGATCCTAACGCCGGTCCTTGTGCTTTGTGCCACCTGCGCTCAACCTGCTGTGCTACCGCCCTACCCCCAAAGCTTCCCTATCCTTTATGCCTCTGGAAGTATGGGTCCAAATTCTTTATGGGGATGCAGAAGGTGGAAGGTCTGGCTTCTGTAATTGCTTCTCTGCTGGACCTGGGTGTTGACAGGTGGATCCACACCCCCAGCCTGTCTCTGTCTTTCCCTAGTGGGGCAGGGGTCTGGGGAGGTGGTGTTCCAGTACACACTGGTGAGGTCGTCTGCCCTGGGAGGTCAGGATGGCATCATGGTAGCATCTGAAACTTGGTGGCTGAAAGTCAGAAAGATATAAAGGAAATTTTAATAATCAGAAACTCAAAGGTCAGAATACAGCAAATGAAACCAGGGGTCTTCACGTGGGGAGAAGCTAGGAAGTCTATTTTAGGTATGTTGCTAGGGGCCCATGACTTTAGTAATTTTTGCCTGAACCTGACAGCTAACATGCAGGTAAACTAAATGTACAGTCTGGGATATAGAGATAAGGGCCCTTAGGTCAGATGGATGGGGTTGACAGTTAATGATATCTATGTATTTTCCTCATATTTGGGAGCTACTCTCTTCCCTAACCCAGCTTTTTAGGCCTATTCTCAACTCTGGTGTTTGGATCTGCAGGTCCGTGAAGGCCAAGTGACAGACCAGGGCAGGAATGTCTTTTGCCATAGTCTGAGAGGCAATTCGAGAATCAGCTACCCAGACACACTTCGAAACCGTACAGACTTCACTCTGGTTTGTGATTGAATCAGTTAATTGTTTGGTTTCTGTAGATTTGCTTCTCAGTGACTATCCTGGCCCGTGGAATTCATGCTTTGATCAGGTCTAATTCTGTGGGCTGTGAAAACCTCTCCTCCCGCCTCCTACCCACCAAACTAAACACAAGAGCTACAAACACCTGTTATCCTTGGAGAGGAAGGAGGATTTGAGGGCTCTCCAAGGTGTGTGCGTTCCGCCCCATGGCGGTTAAGTTAACAAGATGCAAATGTTCTTAACCTCCCTCTCCAGGCCTTCCCAGTGTGGAATCTCTAGCATTAGAATTCTTTCCTAATGCAAAAACGAGAAAGAAAGAAAGAAAGAAAGAAAGAAAGAAAGAAAGAAAGAAAGAAAGAAAGAATAAGAGATAAATAAAATCTCGCTTTAATAGTGTATTTCTTTGCCATCTGACCATCCCAGCATTGAGCTTAGTTCCCCACTACAATGAAAGAAGGAAGCTTCAGTGCTATGATCTCTCCCTCTCCCTCTCCCTCTCCCTCTCCCTCTCCCTCTCCCTCTCCCTCTCCCTCTCCCTCTCCCTCTCCCTCTCCCTCTCCCTCTCCCTCTCCCTCTCCCTCTCCCTCTCCCTCTCCCTCTCCCTCTCCCTCTCCCTCTCTCTTGTCTACAGGGCTGTCATTGGGGCTGGGTGTCAGCACTATGAATCCACTGCTCCTGGAGGCCATTCTTTCCCATTTTATTGGACAGGACAGAGAGAAATTGAGAGGGGAGGGGAAGACAGAGGGAGGAGAGAAAGACAGACACCTGCAGACTTGCTTCACTGCTCGTGAAGTGAAGCAATCCCCCTGCAGGTGGGGAGCCGGGGGGCTCGAACCAGGATCCTTGTGCCGGTCCTTGCGCTTAGGACTATGTATACTTAACCTGGAGTGCTATCACCTGGCTCCCTTGTCTCTCTTCTTCTCAATCTCCCCTTTCTCTCTCAATTTCTGGCTGTCTGCATCCAATAAATAAAGATAATAATAATAATAAAAAATTAAACAGTCTCTCTTCCATGAGTCAATGGAGAGACCTGAGCCCCAGGATGTGGCATGTCTGGCTCAAGGGAACAGAGATTGATGTGGAAGGAAAGAGGGAGGGAGGGAGGGAGGGAGGGAGGGAGGGAGGGAGGGAGGGAGGGATGACCAGTGAATGAGTAGGTGGGTGGGGAAAGGATGGATGTGTGGTTGGAGGGAGGGGTCAATGGATGGATGTATAGTTGGGTGGATGGGTAGGTAGAGGGGTGGATGGGTGGATGGGTGAGTGAATAGGTGTCCAGATGTTCCTTGTTGAACATGACACAAAGCATGTCACACACATTGGCATTAGGATTCTTTATGCTTTTGTTGATGTCACCCACAGTGGCATAGCCTTGCCTCTCTTTTCCACCCAGGCAGGGGCAACAAGAGACAAATATTGTCTGAGACAGAGGGACCAGGGAGCCGCCTGGCCCCACACATGGGGACAGAGCATGCCGGCCACCAGAGTCCAAAGGCAGCACTGTACCTGCCACAGGAGGAAGTCCCAGACCCCCAGAAGGTGTCTCTTTCTGTGATGGAGAACGTGGATTGAGTAGAATTTCCCAAGCCCCAGTGACGGGACTCATGATGCCAAGGCCCAAGGACTTAAGACACAGAACCCTCGTGCTTCCCAGAGTCACCTGGGGGGTGTCCCTGCATTTGGCCGGCAGACACGGGTCTGAGAAGGACAAAGTTTCTCCTTCACGCTTCTCTGTCATCAATGCAACCGGATTGAATGAGACCGCAAGACGGAGGAATAAACAGAGGCATGGAGATGGGGTGGCTTTCTCTGTCTCCTCTCCCCTCCCCCAGAATTTATAGCTCCAAGAATGCCCCAAAGAGACCCTCAGACCCCAAACTCATAAAAAACTGCTCAGGAGGGAGCCAGACTGTAATTTCCTTTTCTAAAGATGCCTCAATTATATCCAAGGAAAAGCCTGGATACCTTTTGTTTTGTTCTGTTGGTTTCTTTTTCCTCTTCCCCATTCTGGAGCTCCCCCTTTTTAAATTTATTCAGGCAAATGAGCGTGTGTAAATTTGGTGAATGCTAATTCACGGGAGGCGGCAGAGGCAGCCACAGTGCAGGAACACAGCAGCCAAGTCAGTGACAGGGAACAAAGTGGGTGGTTGCTCGGAGTGACAGAAAGATTCCTCTCAACATCACTAAAAGGTGGCTGAGGTGACAGGTAAGGGGACAGATGCAGAAGCCTGCAGCATGCTGAGGTTTTGTGTACTGTTAGGAGGGTCACGCTGACTGGGTGCCAAGCTAACACACGCGGCGTGGGGAGTCGGGCAGCAGTGCAGCGGGTTAAGCGCAGGTGGAGCAAAACTCAAGGACCAGAGTTAGGATCCTGGTTCGAGCCCCCAGCTCCCCACCTGCAGGGGAGTCGCTTCACAGGTGGCAAAGCAGGTCTGCAGGTGTCTGTCTTTCTCTCCCCTCTCTGTCTTCCCCTCCTCTCTCCATTTCTCTCTGTCCTATCCAACAACGACATCAATAGCAACAACAATAATAACCACAACAATAAAACAGCAAGGGCAACAAAAGGGAATGAATGAATGAATGAATGAATAAATAAATAAACAAATAAACAAATACATTCAGCAGAGACTGGGAGCCAGGGTCGGGGGATGGCCCTGAAGGTCAGAGGACAGTTGGCTGCCTCCTGGAAGGGACGGAAAGACAGACCACAGAGCATCAGTGCACCTCCCTTTTACCAGGAAGAAGGTGCCATCAACAGAGCTCATTTCACCAGGAGACAGGACTTTCTTCAGCCTCTTCCAGAGCAGAATGATGGAGGCTGGTCCCAGGCATCTCTGCAGCCAGACTCCTGCGGGTAAGATTTGCTAGAACCACCGGCATGTACCTGGTGGGGGAACAGCCCCACTCACAAGTCAGTCCTGCAAGCTTGCAAAGCCACAAAGCTTCAGCTCAGGATGTGTGTGTGTGTGTGTGTGTGTGTGTGTGTGTGTGTGTGTGTGTGTGTGTGTGTGTGTATGAGAGTGTGTGTGAGTGTGTGTGTGTGAGTGTGAGTGTGTGAGTGTGAGTGTGTGTGTGAGTGTGTGTGTGTGTGAGTGTGAGTGTGTGTGTGAGTGTGTGTGTGAGTGTGAGTGTGTGTGTGAGTGTGTGTGTGAGTGTGTGTGTGAGTGTGAGTGTGTGAGTGTGTGTGAGTGTGTGAGTGTGTGTGTGTGTGTGTGTGTGTGTGTGTGTGTGTGTTGGGGGGTGGGGTGTTGGACAGCCAAAGCCTTAGGGAGATGACTCTGTGACCCACCTGTGGGGAACGTGCCCCACATAGAACACGTCAGGGCGGCTCCCGTCAAGGGCTCTGGCCGCCGGCTGCCAGAGGTAACTTGTTTCCTCTCCCATTTGTCTTTGTGCTCATGGGGGACCCGGGCCTCAGCTCAAGTCTTGTCCAGTGGTTTTCTCCTCTGCCCTGACACCCCCTAAACACATCTGTGAGTGAACCGGGCCCATTCACAAAGGGGTATCTGAATGTCCCTCCAAGCTGAATGGGGTATGGAGTTGCAGTTGGAGACAGTGAGGGTGAAGACGTCAGCTGACAAGGTCCATGTCCATTTAGGAAGAGGGTCTATGCCATCTCACTCCCTGTGTGACCAGGACAAAGCAAGAAGCTGCCAAGCGCAACCCAGGAGAAGTTGAGTATGAGTCCAACGTGACCTTAAATCTTGCATTTCTCTTCTTGAGAATTTCAGGGAAATCAAAGTTGGAGATGAAGGCCTTGGTTCCTCCTTACAACAGTCTGAGCCAACCGGCATACTGTCACCAGAATAAGTCCCCAACTGTCCATGTGGCATTTGTTGGTCTCTCTCTTCGGGATGTCCTATCTTAGCTTACCTGCTTGACCAAATGTCTCAGATCTCTCCCCGTTGCTAAGGCTGCCCCTGTCCAGCACTCTCTGCACACCCCGTGCGACTTCTTCTGTCTCATGGGACACATCACTTAGAAACCTGTGAGTCTGATGGACTCTTCACCCAATCTCCCAACTCCTGAAGGCCTCAGACTCAGAATTACATCGTGGTGCTCACAGAACGAAGTTTGGTATCTGTCCTTAATCTCCTTCACTTGTTTCAAAAAGAGGTCTGCTGTATGTAGATGAAATAGAGAGATAAAGAAATGTCTGGAAGGATGTATGTAAGGGTGGATAGAAAGGTGTATGGGTTCATGGGTGTAAGGGTGCAGAGATGGATGGATGTAAAGAAAGATGGAGGGAGGAAGGGAGGGAGGGATGGGTATAAAGGTTCATGGATGGATGGAAGAAGGGATGGATGGATGTAAAGATTGATGGAGGGAGGGAAGGATGGAAAAATGTAAGGGTTCATGGGTATAAGGGTGAATGGATGGATGGATGTAAAGATGGAAGGAAGAATGTAAATATGGATGGATGGAGGGAGGGAGGAAGGGAGGGACGTAAGGATGTTTGGATGGTTGGAGGGAGGCTTGAGTATAATGGATGAATAGATACAAACACGTACTCTTGGGTGAGTTATGGATGGATGGATGGATTAATGGATGGATGGATGAGTAGATGGATGGATGGATTAATGGATGGATGGATGGATGGATGGATGGATGGATGGATGGATGGATAGATGGACAGACAGATAGATGAGTGGAAGAAAACGCACTCTTTTCCTGGTTACAGTTGCTGGGAGGCTGGAGGAGAGAGTGAGGTTGGTGTGGGAAGCAGGGCTTCTTGATGAAATCACTTTGCCGTCTGCACCAAGCCTTCACAGTGACCATTTCCTCACTCATTCCCTTCTTGCCCGTGTCACTGGCTGATGAATCTTTGCAGAGTCGACTGGACTGGGCTAAATGTCTCCTTGCAAATAGAGTGATCTTTCCTTTGTATCTGACACTTTCACATCCCATCAGCAGGCTGGTTTAATTCCCAAGTTGAATGTGCAGAATAATATCCAATAATGAGAACTATGAATTAGACATTTCCGGTGAACTATCATCTCATTTAACCCTCACAAATAAATTCCTGGGAGCTAATATCATTAGTCTTGTTTTATGGCTGAAGACCCTGAGGCTCAGCCAATTGAGGACAAAAAAGAGAAGCAAAACACATCTCTGCAGGCCTAGTCCAAAAATCACTCTATAAATAAAAAGCCTGGGGGTCCAGTGTCTTCTGTAAAGATAGCCACCCTGTGCTATCTTGAATTGCACCTGCATCTTCTGCAGGAAGAAATAGGCTGGAGACATATTTCTCTTTGAAATAATTTTACTGAGGGACATTTCCAACTGTGTTGAAAGCTGACCTCTTGGACAAACACAATGTCATAAAAATGTGCTATTTGCTACAAGTGCATTGGGAGTTTTAAATCATCAAACTAACATACCCCGGGCTCCGACAATAAAATTTTCATTCAAAGAAGGACTCAGCTTCACAACATAATAAATTATATATGACTGGGACACATAAAACATTTAAAGATATACAGAAATTTTCTGCATTTGTGTTCCGTGGAGTTCAGCTATTGAAGCTCCCTTTTTAAAATGTCAATCCTGCCTATTCATAAGAAGAAAAGATATCCCCCACTTTGTCCCCCCAAAAATAATAAAAGCAACAGAACCAGTTGCCTTTCTCCCACATCTTGAAGTTCAGATTTTATGCTTTATTAATTTTTTTCTCTTCCAAGTGTGAGTGGAATTGAAGTATACCAGTGCAGATGCCCAGTAGCTAAGGAGGTTGTAAGCAAGGCTCTTGGTGGCACTGGATGGCCTAGGGGGTGAGGGGTAGCACAGTGGTAACACAGAGGACTGACATGTGGAAGGTCAGTGGTTCAATCCCCAGAATTACTGCTGGCCAGAGCAGTGGAATGGAGCTCTGGTGGAATGAATGAATGAATGAATGAATGAATGAATGAATGGTGAATGAATGAATGAATGACAAAATAAAAGTCAGGGTTGTTTAATATGAACATAAATGGAAAGCAAATGGGAATCCACACCTGATAATTCTAAGAGTGTCACCATCCCAGATGCGTTAAGATGAAATCTGGAGAACGTTGGTAAAACAAGTAAAGTTTATACAGAAAACAATAGCAAACCTTCAATTATCAGAAGCACTTTTTTCAGGATGTAGAATTTAGAAGGTTGGCTATTTGAATAATAGGGACAAGGCATGCTTAGGCATGACGTGGCAGCTGTAGTTCCAGTCAGTGGGGCTTGATGTTGGCAGTATGAGTTCCCTCTCTGGGTGGACACTGTTTCCCCTTTAAATAAGAGGGAGATGCGGAGGAAGAGAGAGACCCCTGCAGCCCTGCTCCACCACCGTGAAACTCCCCCTCCGGTGAGCAGCAAGAGCTTGAACTAAGGTCCTTACAGATCGTAACATGTGCACTCAAGCAAGTGAGACACCACCAGGCTCCATAGATAAAATATATATATATTTACAAAAACATAAATCAGGGAACTGGGCGGTAGCACAGGTGGAGCAAAATGCAAGGACCGGCGTAAGGATTCCGGTTCGAGCCCCCCGGGCTCCCCACCTGCAGGGGAGTCGCTTCACAGGCGGTGAAGCAGGTCTGCAGGTGTCTGTCTTTCTCTTCCCCTCTCTGTCTTCCCCTCCTCTCTCCATGTCTCTCTGTCCTATCCAACAAAGGTGACATCAATAACAACAACAATAATAACTACAACAATAAAACAACCAAGGCAACAAAAAGGAATAAATAAATAAATATTTAAAAAAAGAAAGAAAGAAAATGTTGGAGGGCAAAGGAGAGTTGAAAGCATTTCCCAAGTAACCAGACAGATTCGTTCATGTTGCCAAGCCCACACTCCAGGGAAGGCATTTAGTGCTTAGCTGATCACCCTTTGTGCAGATCCTTGATCCAAACCTTCAGGATGGTCTAGTCTATTTTTGTTTCTGAAATCCCATCAGCCTTGCCTGTGACATGAGGTCTGTCCAGCTTTGTGAGAGGCAGCGGAAGTCACCACAGATGCCAGGAGGTGGTGCACCTGGTTGAGTGCACATGTTACAGTGTGTAAGGACCCAGGTTCGAGCCCCTGCTCCCCACCTGCAGGGGGAAAACTTCACAAGTGGTGAAGCAGTGCTGCAGGTGTCTCTCTGTCTCTCACCCTCTCTGTCACCTCCTTCCCTCTCAATTTCTTCTTTATTTATTTATTTATTTTCCTTTTCTGTTGTCTTTGTTTTTTATCATTGTTATGGTTATTATTATTGTTGTTATTGATGTTGGATAGGACAGAGAGAAATGGAGAGAGGAGGGGAAGACAGAGAGGGGGAGAGAAAGACAGACACCTGCAGACCTGCTTCACCACTTGTGAAGTGACTCCCCTGCAGGTGGGGAGCTGGGGGCTCGAACCGAGATCCTTATGCCTATCCTTGCTCTTTATACCATGTGCATTTAACCCGCTGTGCTACCGCCTGACTCCTTTTTTTTTTTTTAAGTATTTTATTTATTTTATTTTTGAGAGAGATGCAGAGAGAGACACACAGAGAGAAAAACACCAGAGCAGTGCTCAGCTCTGGCTTATGGTGGTGTGGGGGATTGGGACTTTGGAGCCTCAGGCATGAGAGTCTCTTTGCATAACCATTATGCTATCTACCCCTGTCCCCCTCTCAATTTCTGACTGTCTCTACCCAACAGATAAAGATTTAAAAAAAAATTTAAAAATTTGGGCCCATCTTCCCAGAGGGATAAAAATCAGGAAACCTTCCAATGGAGGGGATGGGACACAGAAATCTGGTGGTGGGAACTGTGGTGGAATTGTAGCCCTGTGATCTTCCAATCTTGTTAGTCATTGTTCATCCACTAATAAAAATTCAAAAGGACACTGTGTGTACATGTAGCTGTGTGGTTTGTCATACCATGTCTCATGTCCAGATGCCCTACGTTAAAATCATTGTATGTCATGACATCTCTGTAATTTTCTGCCAGGGAATGGAGTGGGGGGTCTCTCCTGTGTGTAGCAAAGGTCTCACTGGTGCAGAGCTTTAATTTTATAAACAGAGACAGATACAGAAAGAAGGAGCAACGCCAAGTACACTTCCAGCATGCATGGAGCTCTGGTTCTATGCCTGGTTTTCCCACGTGGCCTCGGGCCTGGAAGCCAGGACGCCATGCACAGCAGGGTGGGTACTCAGCCCACTGAGGCCTCTCCAGACCCCAAGTTGTGGTTTTAGAGGATGAAACATTAGCTGTGTCCTCTTCTTCCAAGCTATAGCCAATTAATGATACCAGCATGCAATTCGATGACTGCAAGTTAGACTGGAGACAAATATGTCTGCTTGTTTACGGTAAAGAGAGGCAGAAGGGCAGAGGGTAGGCAGCATGGGGGGGCATAATGGTTCTGCAAAGAGACTCTCAGGCCTGAGGCTCCAAAGTCCCAGTTTCAATCCCCTGCATCACCATCAGCCAGAGCTGGACAATGCTCTGGTTAAAAAGAAAAAAATAGAGGAAGGCCAAGAGTGAAAAAGACCAGAGCACCAAAGCTTTGCTCAGTGCTGCGGACGCCGCCTCAACACCGGGGCACACACAGGGCAAAGCTGCTCACTGGCTGAACTATTACTTGCTTACCCAGTCCTGGAAACACTGGTTCACTGCGGATGCGATCTACCTCTTGTCAGAAATGCTATACTGAAAATGCCAAAGCCTGCTTGTCATGCTCACTGTCTCTGTGAAAATCCAGCCTTGTTCCATAGCAGATATGCCCCACATGCAAAAGACATAGTAAGACAAGAGAGCTGCTTTGCCCTGTGTGACTCAGGTTCGAGACTGGCTGCAGCTGTTACTATAATCTTGACATCGATGCCTTTGGAAGACAGGAGCTAGGGCCTCTTGTGCTCAAATTGAAGGCCAAGGGAAACCACTGGAAAAGCAAGATGGCTCCTTGTTGCACTGAGCATGGCTTCTTGATTCCTTGAGGGATGTTCCCCTCATTCCCGCAGCCTTCAAAACACATCCACTTCTTCAGACCCAGGACCCACCTCTCCCCACCCAATGTCTTCTCAGCCCCAAGCTGTGACAGTCCCCTCCCTAGAGCTTCATCTACATGACGCTCACATCTCAGCGAGCATGTGTCTGACAGGAAATTGGTGTCAAGCCACACTGCCCACCAGCAGTTGTAATAGGGTAAAATTAACTTCCCCTCAAGTGCACCCTCCCAGAGGCGGCAGAGGACACTAATAAGCGGAGAGCTTATCTCTGGGAGACTTGCATGAGCTCCAAAGTGGAAACTCGTCTTCCAGACGGGAGACCGCCACACCTCAGAAAGTTTGCTTATGCAAAGGGGAGGCAGCTCACTTTTGTAATTTATTTATTTACTTTCCTTAAGCAGTAACAACCTGCCAGTCTCCATTTCCACGGCTTCATAACCTTTCAATTAGATACTCAGTTGCATGTAAATAGGTTTGCCAGTGATCCTTGCTGAGTATTTGAGGAAGAGGGAGAGGGAGAGGGAGAGGGAGAGGGAGAGGGAGAGGGAGAGGGAGAGGGAGAGGGAGAGGGAGAGGGAGAGGGAGAGGGAGAGGGACAGGGAGAGGGAGAGGGAGAGGGAGAGGGAGAGGGAGAGGGAGAGGGAGAGGGAGAGGGAGAGGGAGAGGGAGAGGGAGAGAGAGAGAGAGAAAGGGCCGAGGTCTCATCAGCTTAGTGTTACAAGTTGTCATTAACAAACTCTGACTGTTTCATTCATTATTCAGGCCAACTTAATGGTAATTTGTGCCCGAGAGCAGGAGTGAGAAGGAACGGGAAGAAATAAAGGCTGGAGACAACATGTTTATATTAGAAGTAATTTTAAAGTAGTGTCTCTAATGCATAGCGCCAGTGAATATTATTTTCACCATTTAAATTCAATTATATGCACAGTGGTTTTTACCTTTCTCTTAAATGGCAAAATGGTCCTACAGAGCCTTAAGCATGATGATAGTCTGAGTAAATATATACTCTTCCTTTTTTTTTTTTTCCTGTGCTGACATTGCCTGCATGTGTTTCATCTCCCAATTAATTATCCTTCAGTAGAAAGCCTTTGGAGGTGAAGGAGATGATGCTTTAAGAGACACTGCAGGGCTTGGCGGTGGTGCACTTGACTTAAGTTACCACGTGGAAGTGATTCAAGGCTCAGTCCCCACTTGCAGAAGGGAGGCTTCAAAGGTGGTGAAGTGGGTTGCAGGTGTCTCTCTCACTCTCTATCTCTCCCTCCCCTCCCAATTTCTCCCTGATACATATATATGAAGCATAAAAATGGAATTGGACATTGGACTGGATGATGGTGCACCTGGTTACATGCACATGTTACCAAGCTCAAAGTCCTGGGTTCAAGTCTCAGTCCCCTCCGGCAGGAGGAAAGTTTCACAAGTGGTGAAGCAGGGCTGCAGGTGTCTCTCTGCTCGTCTCCTTCTCTATCTCCCCCCTTCCTCTCAATTTCTGGCTGTCTTTATCTAATAAATAAATAAAGGTAACAACATTTTTTTTTACAAAAAGAGAGAGAGATTCAGTCTGTGAGCAGCAACTTAGTGTCTGAAAATGGGGGAAATCACAAAGCCTTCTAGGAAAGCCACAGCACTTGTGATCGCTGGGTTGATATATTCCTTGAAATAATAGATCTACTGACAGTCCGCTAGAATGGCTATGGGAGACATTCTCAACTCCACTACTTAACTATTGGTATGAACTTAGAGTGGTTATGCCTCCCCTCAGCCTCACTTCCTCTCTGAGAGAGAGAGAGACAGAGGGAGAGAGAGAGAGGGAGAGAGAGGGAGAGAGAGAGAGAGAGAGCGAAACGAAGCCTTTGGACTTTTCTATCAAAACAGGCAACATTGCACGTGCCTGGTGTATGCCAGGAGTACCAGAAATATCCACTTCTGCTGCTCGACTCTCCCTCCCAGGATCATCTCCAGTTTCATCACGAGTGGGGCACAGCCAAGCAAAGGTCACATTGCAGACACGGGTTGGGTGACACTGGAGACATAGGCTATGTGACGCCTCCGCTCCCCCAGACATTTTAGAACATGACTGAGAGTTAAACTGGGCCAGGCGTCTGGTGATGTTTGGGTGAGAGACAGAGTTAAATTAAGGCTTCATCTTAGCCCCTTCCATGTGTTAGCCAGACTGCACAGCACAGAACTGGAAAGAGACTTGCTGCTGAATTTTCTCACTGATCGGATGAGGAGAGATAGGCAGGGAGAGGAAGCCAGTTAGGAATGAGGAAGAGTCAGAGTTCAGATGGCTAATCGTCAGCCTGTAGCAACTGCAGAGCACCCATGAGGGGGCAGGAAAGGAGATGAGAGAAATGATAATACCGGGTGGGCTTTAGTGGCCAGAAGCCCTTCTCCTGCCAGGCTGGAGGCCAGTGGACAGAGCACATATGAAAGGGGTTCTCAGAGGACACATTTCATTTTAATGTGGCCACTTTGGTAGCCTAAGTCTGCACATCCAATTAGTATTGGAGGGGAAAAAGAAAAAGTTTTTCTTGTGTGACCAACTCAAGGGGCTACAGAGCTGAGTGAACGTGGAGACCTTCCTTCTCAGCTCTGCTTTGGCTTCCACAGCTCAATGAAAATAAACAGAATTCATTCTTCTTCCTCCTTCCAGAAAGAAAAGACTGAAGTGTCATTTTAAAAGAAAGGATTTGAACAATAGACCCCTTTGTGGGTCCCATAGGACCTTGCCTTCAACTTGGATCAACAATGGTAGAGAATGTTCCATCCTCCGAAGGGAGGCTGGACAACATACTCTATGCTACACCTGAGGAAGATGGGTTGATATTGGGGCAGCTTGGAACGTTCCTACTCATGACCACAGAATGTGAGCTCAGATCTACAGGGATGCAGAGGTCACATAGGCTCCTAAGCTGAATATGGGCCCCAGATCACATCAAATTAATGGGGTTTACAATCAACAATATTTATACACCTTTCCCATATTTGGGAGCTACTCTCTTCCCTGATCCAGCTTTCTGGCCCTTCTTCCAGCCATGACATCATCTCCCCAGACAATAATTAGGATCCACCTGCATATCAGATTTCAGGCTCAGGGAAAAACAAACAAACAAACAAAAACTAGTATAGCCACAGGCCCTTTGAAATATAACTAAAATATGCCTACTAGCTATCTACAAAATAGAAGGACCCCCCCAACTCTTCATCTGCACTATTCCAGCCTTTAGGTCCATGATTGGTCAACAGTTTGTTTGGCTTTGTATGTCTTTTTAACCACCAGCTTTTCAGCTAGAAAATCCCATCCACTTACTGGCATTGGGTTTTCAAACTTCCAGGCAAATAAAATAACTAAATAGGGAAACATACACTTGACTGAATGCAGCATTGTGTGAACAAGAAAGATGAAAGAAAGACTTGGAGAGATTTTGAATTCTTGTGGTAAGAAGGGCAACTCCGTCTCCTCTAATCTCCTCAGCAACCTCGGAACAGGTACTGGGATCCTTCAGATAGAGGCTGCCGTCCCAACAGGATAAGTCAGAGGGCTACCAAGTCCAGTGTGTGGAGTCTGGCAAGTGCAAGGAAATCCTGTCCAGCCTCCACAGAAGCTCCCACACAGCAAATCACAACAGAAATGGCATTTGCTGAGAGACCTTTGAGGGGGGCTTCTTTGAACAGAACCCTTTTTAGCATCAGTCTGTCTTCTGCACCTCTGCTAAGTGGGGCTGGCTAGTGTCCATATATCTTTATATCTGGGATATCTCCTCCCTCTGTGGTACCTGGTACCTGGGTTGCCTGAAAAAGTGTCACCAATTAATGCTGTCATGCACAGAAAGAAAAAAAAAAAAAAAGGCACAGTACTAAGGACAAATTCAGAGTCTAAACCCCAAGATGCCTCAAGTATATATAATGAATTTATGATGGTGACTGTTTAATTTTTTAGGTGAGTTCTTATGGCTGTTTTGTCTTCAGATAGAGGCAGAAGGGTAGACAGTATAGACAGAAGAATATCCTAGTCCCAGGGCTTCCCTGAGTGTCATGAAACCCCACCCACCCACCCAGTGATGACTGGGACAGAATCTGGTCACCACTTGGCAAGACAATTGTCCTCTCTGAGGAGCTGTCTCTCCAGACCTGATGGATTCTTTTCTATTTTTTTATTATCTTCATTTATTGGATAGAGACAGCCAGAAATCAAGAGGGAAGGGGGTGATAGAGACGGAGAGAGACAGAGAGAGACACCTGCAGACCTGCTTCACCACTTGCAAAGCTTTCCTCTGCAGGTGGGGACCAGAGGCTCGAACCCGGAGTCCTTGTGCCCTGTAACATGTGCGCTCAACCAGGTGCGCCACCACCCGGCCCCTTGATGGTTTATTTTCAGTCCTTACGTTCACTCCCTCCTGATCTCCGTTTCTATATGTCTTGTAAACAAGCGTGTTGTGAAAAAACACTGCCAGTCCTGTTTCAGTGAACACAGGAGTTAGGCTGAGGTTTTTTTGTTTTTGTTTTTTTTTGGAGGGCGTGAGGAGGAGGCATTTCCTTCTGAAATCTGGAAGCCCATCCTGCCCTGTTGTTTTGCTCCCTGAACAGAAGGAAGGGTGGGGGGGGGGGCATGGCGGCAAGGTGGCCGCGACCTCCTTTGAGCAAGCTGGCTTTCCCTGAGAGACCTTGACATACTGGGACTTTGTCCTCACAAGTCACCCATCTGTGTGGAGTCTGTGGGTGGCAGCGTCTAGAAAGATGAGGTCACTGCTTATTAAAAGAAACAGGAGTGTCAGTTATTATTTTTTTTTCCTCAGGAAAGTGAGACTTCTTACAAGAAATTCCAAGAAGCCCAGAAGTTGCTGGAGAGCATATGTGGGCCTGTGGGTAGAGAAATACTTTGTGTGCAGTCTCTTGAGAACCTTTAATTAGAGTCAGACTCTAAACTGCACCAACCCAGCTTCATCTGTATCCAGAGGGTACTGGCACTGGCGG
>NC_080183.1:2969719-3007219 GCF_950295315.1 Erinaceus europaeus
TGTGGAGTTGTACCCCTCTTATCCTATGGTTTAGTCAATATTTCCTTTTTATAAATAAAAAAATTTTTAAAAAGCAATGGGGTACACATATTGCAAACCCAAACTAGACCTACAGAAACACAGTAGCAAATAAAGAGAAGTTAAAAAACAAAACAAAAAACTGTCCTGCCTTATACAGTTCCTCCAGGCAGAACTTTTGTTTGTTCATCTTTTTAAAAATATATATATTTATTTATTCCCTTTTGTTGCCCTTGTTGTTTTTATTGTTATTATTGTCGTGTTATTGATGTCATCATTGTTGGATAAAGACAGAGAGAAATGGAGAGAGGAGGGGAAGACAGAGAGGGGGAGAGAAAGACAGACACTTGCAGACCTGCTTCACTGCCTGTGAAGTGACTCCCCTGCAGGTGGGGAGCCGGGGGCTCGAACCGGGATCCTTACGCCAGTCCTTGTGCTTTGCGCCATGTGCGCTTAACCCGCTGTGCTACCGCCGGACTCCTAGTTTATTTATCTTTATCAAGAGTTTTGTTATGGCCATACAGCCCACTCTTTGGCCTGGTGAGGGCAAGGTGTGCTGACCGTGTAGGTGAGCCTCCAGGAATTCTGTCTCTTCTGCATCTTCTTTCTGGAATCTCTCCAGTGTGCGGACAGGCAATGAAAAATAATTAGTTGTGCAAGGGGTGTGCGGAGCTCCCGATCCTATTCTGACAGTCGGAACTCAGTCCTGGGGGCGAGGCGGTGCTCAGCTCTCCTGGGCTTGGCGGGACTGGATTTCACCTTTGCACCCAGCCAGAAGAGCCAAGCCTCCGTGCACACCCAATCTTCTGCCTCACACTCTTTCTTCTCCGTGATCTTTCCAGTTTATCTCTCTGCCAGAGCTCTGACACTCCCCCCATCCATCAGACTGGATTCAGATCTGTTTCTGTCTCCGGCTAGGACTGCAATCCTACTACGCTTCATTGCCCCTGTCTCCATCTCTCTTGCCAGGTCAGTACTGTAACCTACTCCTCTTTCTTCCTTCCTTCCTTCCTTCCTTCCTTCCTTCCTTCCTTCCTTCCTTCCTTCCTTCCTTCCTCCCTTCTTTCTTTTTTTCTGAAACAACTTCAGAGTCCTCGATGTCTATGGCTAAATCTCCAGGCCGTAGCGCAGCAAGTTAAGCACACGTGGCGCAAAGCGCAAGGACCAGCCGGTGTAAGGATCCGGTTCCAGCCCTGGCTCCCCACCTGCAGGGAAGTCGCTTCACAGGCGGTGAAGCAGGTCTGCAGGTGTCTATCTTTCTCTCCCCCTCTCTGTCTTCCCCTCCTCTCTCGATTTCTCTCTGTCCTATCCAACAACAACGACATCAATAACAACAACAATAATAACTACAACAATAAAACAACAAGGGCAATGAAAGGGAATAAATACATAAATAAATAAACATAAAAAGAAAAGAAAATCTCCAGGCCCTTGTTACCAGTGGGTACATTCCTCCAAGGCATCCTTTGCACTCGATTTGAGCCCGACTTCCTTTTATCAGTGACCTCAGAGTTTTCTCTCCCACCCAATGGACTATCCTTCCATGACTGACCCATATTCCAGGGGAGTTTGGCTCACACTTCGGGAAGACTCATCTCCCCAGACCTCCACCGTCTACTCCATTTCCCACACCCCAGTGCTTCCACCACTCCACACCACTGTGGATTCCAGGCTTCTCCTTGTCCATCTGTCTGTCCCTGGAACTGTCACATTCTGTCACACACAGGTGAGTGACTGACCTGTGCTCAGTGGACTGGCACATAAGTGAAAACCCACTGACCTCCACATGGCCATCATACACAATGAGTTGGGAATTCTTTTTCTTTTTGTAAACTATTATTATGATTTTTAAATATTTTTTTAATCTTTATTGACTGGATAGAGACAGCCATAAATCAAGAAGGAAGGGGATGATAGAGAAGGAGAGAGACAGAGAGACACCTGCAGCCCTGCTTCACCACTCACCAAATTTTCTTCCTGCAGGTGGGGACTGGGGGCTTGAACCCGGGTCCTTCGGCACTCTAACATGTATGCTCAACCAGGTGCGCCACCACCCACACTGGAGATTTTTCCCCTCCCTCTAGACTCTTGAAACACTACTGGATTGGAGTTCACCGACCACTCAGCCTAGAGCACTCACTCCAGCTGTGTGAAAGTGCTGCCATGCCAGGCTGGGTGAATCCTGTGGAGGTGAGGCGAGCCATGTCTACGATGGCCAGTGGGCACACGGAAAGGGGGTGAGCTGAGCGGAGGGATGAAGCAGGTTTCTTCTGGGGCTTCAGATCCATGAAGACGCACACGGTGGATATTGCTGATTTCAGGTGGGGATGGAGAGTGGGTGTGTTAATCTTAGAATGAAAAAAACACACCTTTCTCCCCCTTTTTTTTTTGGTCTTGCTTTCATGTTCTCTCTCACACAGCATATTTCTTCATCTAGGAGTGGTGGGAATAGTAGTTTTTTTTTTTTTATCCAGACTTCCTTTTTTATTTGACTGGGTGATCACTGGGGCTCGGAGCTAGCCCTACAAATCCACTGCTCGGAGGTCACTTGATTGGACAGGACAGAGAGAAATTGAGAGGGGAGGGGGAGCTAGAGAGGGAGCGAGACAGAGAGACACCTGCAGACCCGCTTCACTGCTTGTGAAGTGTCCCCACTGCAGATGGGGAGCCGGGGGCTCGAACCCAGATCCTTGTGCTGTTCCTTGCACTTCATACTAGGTGCACTTAACCCGGCACCCAGCGTGCTGCCACCACCCTTCCACCTCCTTTTCCAGGCAAGGCTTACCTCCTTACATGTGGACCCTTCTTATGCCACTAAGGCCGTGCTGGGACACTCACCCTGGTGGTCACCTGCCATCAGCCTCTCTCCCCAACGGCCCCTTCTTACACTGCAAGGTGCTCAAGCATCCCTGTGACTCTCACAGCCTCCTTTGGTGACGTCCATGAGAACTAATGTTCACCTGCTGTCCTCAATGCCCATGGCAGACACTGAAGATCACTGACTCTCCTGCCGGGCACTGCAGACTCAACCTCGCTTTGCCAGTGGACACGTTCTTAAGGGTTTCTATTTCCCAGACTAGGCTCAGATGGGCACATGACATCTCTGTGCTCCCCGAGAGAGCAAGAAGGCTACTTTTCCTCCACAGTGCCCAGCACACAGTAGGTTCTTGCTGACAATCCGTGAGACGCAGTTTCTGAGCTGACACTGGTGAACGGAAGTGTGGCCACCCTCTCCTGTCATTTTCTGCATGATTTCAGACTAGTTGCTGGCTGCAAAGCCCGTTTATTACATTCCTCCTGTTTCTTCATTTATGATTCATTCCCCGGGGACTCTGACAATATTTTAAAGCCGAAACTATGACGTTGTCTTTGCATATGGCAATCCAGGGTTCCTTTAAGAATGCATTTAATTACCAGGGCCATGCTGCCTGGCCCCTGCAAGATCCTTCCCTGGCAGAACCTTTCTCTGCAGGGAAGCTGGGGGCTATGGCCGCATCTGAGGAAGCTGTCCTAGTGCCTGCCCCATCCTGTGCTTTCTGCTGAGCTGACTGGTGAGTTTGTCTTACCCAGAGGCCAAGTGAGCACCTGGATTTTAGATTCTGGGTGCTGAATTTTAAAATCTGGATTTTAGATTTAGGGGGGATGGGGGGGAGGACGAGGAGGGGAGACTGGGAAGTAAGTGAGCCTCCTACCTGCTCTGTGCATAGCTGAGCTGTGTGCCCTGTGTCCTGTGTGTGCCCTGGGACTCGGCTGGTCCGTGGGTTCCCAGCTGTGTGGACACAGTACTGCAATGAACCGGGTGCGAAGTCAGAGATTCCTAACCCAGGGTGAGGTGGGACCTTGGACTTGATGCTTGCAGGTAAGAATACCTGTTTGTTACAAACCCTGGTGGAGAGAGGACTGGAGAGAGAGCTCACTGGGTCGGACTCAGGACTCAGGCTCAGGGTCAAGCTGGACAGGACGCCATGTGGGGGAGCCACGACGTCTCTTCCTCTCTGCCTCTCCTAACGCAAGAGTAGCCCTGGGAGAGGCGGACTCATGCCTGTGCCAGAATTGGCCTCGGAAAACAAACACCAAGGGCAGCTCACTTTACACTCCAGTTAGAAAGCAGACCCAGCGGCATATTCCAGAAGCCTCCTCAACAGTCCACGCCAGGAAAATGCTGGGGGTGTTTTTTTTTTGTAACATGCCCAGGAACTGGAATGCTCTGTGCCTGGCCAGAAGTAGCACAGCAAGCTGGCCTGTGGCCTGTGCTCCCTGAACCCCCCCCCCCCACACACACACACACACAGACACACACTTTTTCTGATGGTGTCTGGGAAATACTGGCTCCCTCTGTGTGGGTGCCTGTCTCACTCTCTCTTTTTTTTCTCTCTCTCTTCCAGACTAGTATGCACGGCTTCCATCAGCCCCCCCAACCCCCACCACCCCACCCGCTCCTCTGCCTCTTAATATACATTGAGATGTCAGAAGGGTCTTGGATGTAAAAGGGAGCAAACCGCTGCTGTAGAAAGAAGTTGCTGTCAGTTCAAATGGATGCGGAGCTAATAGGTCCATTAATAATGAGCTTTATTATAGGAGGCCACTTAACGTTCATAATTCTCTGTATTTGGTATTTGACGCTGTGACATTTATACTGAGCTGAATGGTGGTGGCTGCTTGCCTCTGTGTGTGTGTGTGTGTGTGTGTGTGTGTGTGTGTGTGTGTGTGTCAAGTTGAATGCAGCTGCAATACTGGAGAACAGAGAATGTTGTATTCACACACACATACACACACACACACACACACACACGCAGCTGCAATACTGGAGAACAGAGAATGTTGTATTCACACACACATACACACACACACACACACACACACACACACACACACACACACACACACACTCATCTGATTCTCTTGTTTCCGGGCTGCAGACTCTGCTGAGCGGATAGAGGCTGGGGTGAGGGCTTCCAGGAGAGGGTGACAAGAGGCTCTTACCTTTTCACCAGCCTTGTCAATCCAGGCCCCCAGTCAGCCCTAGCTGGCTCAGCCCGGGGTAGTTCCATCTGATTTGCATACTGTGAATTCTCACAACAGTCACTGGAATAGAGACAGGGCTTAATTAGCATTTCCACCTCCTCCCTCTGCCTCCTTTCTATTTGAGGAGGATGCCTCTGGAGCAGTAGGGGAAGTTTAACTAAACCCAGATTAAGAAGTCCTGCTCTGTTTCTGGAAGTTGGGAAAAAAAAAAAGAAAGAAAGAAAGAAAGAGAAAAAAAAGAAAAGAAAAGTCAATATTCTCATCAGCCGTTCCCTGACAAGGAGGCTTGAGCAGAGAGAATCTTTGTCTATCTGGCCGGGATTCTTACTGGAAGGACCCAGCGCCAGACCCACCAGGTGTCTCCAAGTGTCCTTCCAGCTAAGACGCCTGTCCAGGTGAGCAGACCTTTCCACCCACCTCAAGTCCAGGACCATAGAACTCTCCAAGGAGAGTTGGCTCCAAACTGGACAGCTGAAGAGGGCAGGGCTGGGGTTCCAGCCTCACTGTGTGTGAGGAGCCTGATCCTATAAACCAGTGTCCAGTTAGCAGGCCCCACCCTTTGCAGAAACCCGGGGGCTAGGAACAGCCATCCCCACCCCGGCTCCTTGTAAGTGAGGGTGAACAGCTGAGGGGTGGGGGTGTTGGCAGATGCCCCCTACTCAGAAACTGTGAGAAATGCAGGCTGAATCCAAGGGCATTTAAAAAATTATTAGTGATTTAATATTAACGTATAAAATTGCAAGATAACAGGGGTATAATCCCACCACCAGAGTACTGTGTCCCTATCCCCCTCCACTGGAAATTGCAGCGGTTCTCCCAAGGTCACAGATATGGGTTGACGATTATTTCTATAACTACCTGTCTTTATTTCTATGTATTTATCTTCCCCCCCCAAAATCCTACTTTCTCTTTCTTTTTTAAAATTTTGTTGTTATCTTTATTTATTTATTTATTGGATAGAGACAGCCAGAAGTCAAGTGGGAAGAAGGAGACAGGGAGGGAGACAGAGAAACACCTGCAGTCCTGCTTCACCAATCGCAAAGGTTCCCCCTGCAGGTGAAGACCAGGGCTCAAACCCAGGTCCTTGCTCAAGTGTGTTCAATCAGGCACGCTACCACCCAGCCCCTCCTCTTTCTTTCTAAGTCATAACTGCACCCGCTACTACTTCCAAATGTCTTTACTTTTTTCCCTCTTCTCCCTCCGGGTCCTGATGGAGTTGCGGTTCAGAGCCCTCTGGTCACCTTCCCCTGACATCTCTCCCTCTGGGAGCATGGACCCAGGATCTTTATGGAGGGAGAAGGTGGGAGTTCTGGCTTCTGTAATTGCTTCTCCGCTGGACGTGGGTGTTGGCAGGTGGATCCACACCCCCAGCCTGTTTCTGTCTTTCCCTAGTGGGACAAGACTCTGGGGAGGTGGGTTCCAGGACACACTGGTGAGGTCGACTGCTTCCTGGAGCGTCTTAACAGGACACATAAGGCAAAATGAATTTTCCAAGGGGGCTGAATTTTATTACTTATTTATTTATTTCATTTTGCCTCCAGGGTTGTTATTGGGGCTCAGTGTCTGCACTACGAATCCACTGCTCCTGGAGGCCATTTTTTCCCACTTTTGTTGCCCTTGTTGTATTTATTGTTATTGTTGTCATTGCTATTGATGTCGCTGTTGGATAGGACAGAGAGAAATGGAGAGAGGAGGGGAAGACAGAGAGGGGGAGAGAAAGACAGACACCTGCAGACCTGCTTCACCGCCTGTGAAGCGACTCCCCTGCAGGTGGGGAGCCGGGGGCTCGAACCGGGGTCCTTATGCCAGTCCTTGCGCTTTGCGCCATATGCACTACACCTGGCCCCAGGGGCTGAATATTAACTGGAGGTGAGTCATACCCATGTCCAGGGTGAAGAAACCCTGTTGTTTTATTATTAATCATCATTATCCTCCTCCTCGTTATTATTATTATATTTTTTGTTATTTTATATTTAATTTTGGTTCTTTTTTTACTGGAGCCCTGCTCAGCCCTGGCATGTGGTGAGTGATGGGGCTTGAACCTTTGGCCTTGGAGACTCAGGCAGGAGAATCAGCTTCTAGCAGTTCCCTCTCCAGCAGGCGAGTGACGTGTTCTGTGGCTCCTGTGTGTCCTTTTTACAATCAAGCACCGCTAGGCAGGGCCCCGATCAAGCAGAGATCTCCACCTCACTGCCCAGTTTCGGAGGGACAAGACAGAGAGACAGCCCAGCAGTGAGCACCTGGCATGCACGCCCAGAATGTGCAGTGAGTTTCAGGCGATCAGAGCCACTCTGTGCCTGAGATGAGCAGGGAGCACTCTGTTCCCTCTCCTTCTCCCTCTCCCTCTCCCTCTCTCCCTCTACCCAGTCTCTCTCCCTCTCCCTCTCTCCTGCTCTCTCTCTCTCTAAATCTCCCTCCCTCTCTCTGCCTCTCTCCCTCTACCCAGTCTCTCTCCCTCTCCCCTATCTCTCTCCCTCTCCCTCTCCCATTCCCTCTCTCTCTCTCTCTCTAAATCTCCCTCTCTATCTCTCTCCCTCTCTCTTCTTCCCTCTCCCTCTCTCTCTCTCTCTCTCTCTCTGTCTCTGTCTCTCTCCCTCTCCGTCTCCCTACCTCTCTCTCTCTCTCTCTCTCTCATAAATTAAAAACAGCCTCAAGAAGTGATACTGGTTGTCTCTCTGCCAGCCCAAGGACGGGGTTCCGGGGTTCCACTGTGTTTGCCTTCACCCCTCCCCACCCTGGTTACAGGGAAGAAGAAGAGTTAGCGGGTTAATGTCCAGGCTCCAGGGACATGCGCAAAACAGCTGACAGTTACCGCCTTCCCCCAGCCCCCCTCCCCGCAAATAAAAAAAAAATCTTTCAAACGAGACCACTCATAAAAGATCAAGCTAGATGAATTTTCTTAATAAGTGGTTCAAACATCTTAAGAGTTTCCGGTGTTATTCGGCTGCTCAAGGGTTTTTAATAAGATGTTCTGATGGTGGAGAAACCCCTTTTATCAAATATTAAGCTGCTGTAAATTCACCGTAATTGAATAATTTGCCTCTTAGCTCTGGTTCACTAAGGCTGGAGTGAGGTTTCCATCCCTAAGTGGGCTTCACGGTCTGTTTCAATAGACACCTTGTCAAGTACAGCTCTTCCCTGGGACCCTGGGAGATTTTGCCATTTCCAAGCCAAAGGGCCCTGCAAATGGGGCAGATGATTGACCATCAAGTACGTACATATTTAGTTATATTAAATCGTGATTAGGGTTTTGACTCCCATATTTAAGCTCTGAGTGGTTTGCTGAGGCTTCACGACTTTTATGGCAGGACTAATGTGAGAACGGCTAGTCAAAGCCTTTCCGACCAAAGCATATAAATGTGAATGAGAGACAGTCATCGAAAGGAAAATAATGTTTAGAGGGACCAGACGGTGGCACACATGGTTAACCAATCACATCACAGTGCACAAGGACCTGGGTTCAAGCCCCGGGTCCCCACCTGCAGGGGGAAAGCTTCACAAGTGGTGAAGCAGGGCTGCAGGGGTCTCTCTGTCTCTCTCCCTCTCTGTTCCACTCTCGCCTCTCAATTTCTCTTTGTCTTTATCCATTAGTAACAAAATAAATCAAAATTCAAAGTAATCAAATGAATGCTTAAGGGATGTCTTCTAAGACAGAAGAGTGAAAATAAATCTTGAGTTGAGAAAAATAAAAAGTATCTGCCCATAGAACTCAGCTTTGTGAGTTTGACTGATGGCTTCCTTTAAGAAAAAACAACTCTTACCTTAGTTTTTTGATAAGATAGAGGGAAAGTAAAGGGGGGAGGGGTGAGAGAGGGAGAGAGACGCCTGCAGCCCAGCTTCACCAGTCATGCAGGTAGACTGGGGACTTGAACTTGGAGAGGGAGAGGGAGAGGGAGAGGGAGAGGGAGAGGGAGAGGGAGAGGGAGAGGGAGAGGGAGAGGGAGAGAGAGAAAACATTCACTTATTCACTTGTTTTATCAGGGATCGAACCCAGACCTCACTCACACATGACCTGAGCCTGAGCCAGCCCCAGCCTGTGACAGATCTTAAATTAAGTCCTTTTAGTGCCAAGGAGACAGCACAATGGGTCTGCAAAGAGACCTTCATGCCTGTGGCTCCCAGGTCCCAGGGCCGGCCCCCAGCACCACCGTCAGCCAGTGGTGAGAAGAGCGTTGGCCCTCCTCCTCCTCCTCCTCCTCCTCCTCCCCTCCTCCTTCTCCTTCTCCTCCTCCTCCTCCTCCCCTCCTCCTCCTCCTCCTCCTCCTCCTCCTTCTCCTCCTTCTCCTCCTTCTCCTCCTCCTCCTCCTCCTTCTCCTCCTTCTCCTCCTCCTCTTTCTCCTCCTCCTCCTCCTTCTCCTCCTCCTCCTCCTTCTCCTTCTCATCCTCCTCCTCCCCTCCTCCTCCTTCTCCTCCTCCTCCTTCTCCTCCTCCTTCTCCTTCTCCTCCTCCTCCTTCTCCTCCTTCTCCTTCTCCTTCTCCTCCTCCTCCTCCTCCTCCTCATCCTCCTGCTCCCCTCCTCCTCCTTCTCCTCCTCCTCCTCCTCCCCTTCTCCTTCTCCTCCTCCTCCTTCTCCTTCTCCTCCTTCTCCTCCTCCTCCTCCTTCTCCTTCTCCTCCTTCTCCTCCTCCTCCTTCTCTCCCTTCTCTCCCTTCTCCTTCCTCTTCTCTCTCTATCTCTCTCTTATTAAAAACAAACACTTTTAAACAACCCGTCCTTTCACACACTCGGCAGCTCCCCCGGCCCCTTCTCCCTGCAGGCCAGTGTTTGTCACCCCTCAGTGACCAATGACACACTCCTGTGCGTGAAAGGCAAGTGTCAGACACCAAGTGAACACGGTCCCCATACTTTGTCAGAAAACCGCTTCCACTCAATCATGTATTCCCTTTCATCCCCGGCACTCCTAGTGTTTTATTCATAAATATAATTACCGTCATTTTACAGATGAGGAAACTGGGTCACAGAGATGTGTACAGTGAATTAATAACAAGAGCCACAGGAAAACCCTCTAAAGGCAAGGGGCCCGGCTGCCTCCCCTCCTCCGCGGGTCTGCGTGCATGCTGGGACTGTGGGCACATGTGTGCGTGTGCGTGGGCACAGTTGCCCGTGCACTGACGTACATGCAGACACACACAGAGACCATGTTGTGAGACACTCTCCAGCCCCTGCTGCTGCCGGTGCCGGCTCCTTCCAGCACCCTGCCTCCAGACCTGCCGCTCACGCAGATTCGGTCCCGAGCAACATTCAGATGTGCGTTCGTGTTCTCAGGCTCAGGACAAAACCCTCCCTGCCTGTGGGCGCTCAGCAGCCCTGTTCACCCCAAGTCTCCCCTTCCTTACCTCCCTGCCTATAACCTGTCAATTTGAGTGCTTTTAAGAAAATCTTATTTATTTAATTGTTGTCGGATAGAGGCAGAGAGAAGCTGAGAGGAGAGGGGGAGATAGAGAGGAAGAGAGACAGAGAGACACCTGCAGCCCTGCTTCACCACTGATGAAGCTTCTCCCTTGAAGGTGGGGACCAGGGGCTTGAACCTGGGTCCTTGCGCACTGTCGTGTGTGTATTTAACCAGGTGTGTCACAGCCGGGCCCTCAACTTGAGTTCTCCCCACCCCAATAAAGGAGATAATTCAGTCTCCTTAACAAACAAGTCTCTTCACATGAACCTCACCACTTCTCTCCCCCCTTCCTCTCTCTCTCTCACTCTCTCTCTCCCTCCCTCCCTCCCCGTGGTACTGAGGGCATAAACTCAGGGTCTTAGGGAAGAATGATTCTCCTCAGTATCACACGGTGTGAGTCACATGCTGTCACACATGCACAATGCTTCCTCATCGCTATTTTTATTCTCTGTTTTGAGACACTCACACACACACACACACACACACACACAGAGAGAGAGAGAGAGAGAGAGAGAGAGAAAGGGAGGGAAAGATAGACAAGAAGAGAAAGAGGCACCAACGTGACGAGGCTGTGATGCACCTTGCTGAGTGCACACACACATCATCGTGCACACAGCCCCAGGCTCCAGCCCTCCGCCCCCACCTGCAGGGCTGCAGGTGTCTGTCTGCTCCTCCCTCCTTCTCTACCCGCTTCCTTCTCAATTTCTCTCTATCAAAAAGGAGACAAGTGGGGAGCTGGGCAGTAGCGCAGGGGGTTAAGTGCAGGTGGCACAAGGCTCAAGGACCCACACAAGGATCCCGGTTCTCGACTCCCTACGTAAATATTTTTTAAAAGGGGGGGTGTGGGGTGGGCGGTGGCACACTCAGTTAAGCATCCATGCCACCATGGGAATGCCAGGGTGACTCACGGGATGCAGACAAAACAGAAATCAGAGGAGCAAACAGATGACACAATGAACTAGTTAGTGGACAACAGGGAATCAGCCTGCGGAGAGTGAAGTCCTCTGATGGAATAAGAAAGACAGAAAGACGTAGTGTGAGTGATTATCATCAAGCTAAGCCTCGCAGACTGCCCAAGTCACAGCAAACGCTCAGCTGTGGAACTGTGTGGCGCGACTCACCCCGAGAGAGACTGGGTTTTTCACCCGCAGCTAATAAAGCTGATTGCATCTGGACGGACATTTGACGGAGAAGCCTGATGGGGGGGGGGGGGAATCCCTGACTGTTTATTCTGAACAAAAGTCAAAATTAAAATACAGTTTCCATGGCTGAGTTGCTGAGCCGAACATTGAAATAGATGTTTCTGGGCATCTTCTTTACCTGTAACTGGTCGTGGGCGGTCTGGTGGAGGAAGAACTCAGACCTGGAAGCAGGGGACTCGGGTAGACCCTGTTAGCCCCAGGATGGCACAGTCTGGAATCTGCTTTCTTCCAGAAAGTGGAGATAGAACGACCTCTCCCTCCAAAGTCACCCCCCCTCCACCTTCAGGCAGCTAGCCTGCATCAGCTTCCCTTCCTTTCCAAATAAAAACAATTCTCAAGTAGTAGGTGACACCCCCCCCCCCAACACTCTCCCAAGATTTAGGAAGAGAATGTCACCTTTCTATTTAAAAATAGGCCATCGGAGTGTGGGTGAGATAATATAAGGATTATACAAAGAGACTATATGCCTGAGGCTACAGGGTCTGAGGTTCATCTCCACACCACCATGAGTGAAAGAGAGAGAGAGAGAGAGAGAGAGAGAGAGAGAGAGGAGGAGGAAGGAAGGGTTGGAGCTGTAGCACACTGGGTTGAGCACACATGGTATGAAGTGCAAGGACCCACTCAAGGATTTGGGTTCAAGTCCCCACTCCCTACCTTGAGTGCAGGTGAGAGGGTGGGAGTCGCTTCCCAGGCGGTGAAGCAGGTCTGCAGGTGTCTGTCTTTCTCTCCCCCCCTCTACCTCCCCTCTCCTCTCTCCCACTTTCTCTATGTCCTATCTAATAAAAAAAAAAAGAAAAAGAAAGAAAATAATAATAAAATAAAAATAGAGTGATTCATTGCAATGAAAATCTTAGATTTGGAAAAAAGAATTATCTCCTAAAGGAGGGTGGGGAGACGGAGGAAAGGTCTTACCATTTTGGCTCATGGTGGCAGTTTGGAATCATCTAGAAGAAATAAGAGTATATTCAAAATCATGCTTCCTTAGCAGTGAATTGTGACAGTTCAGAGATACATTCTCAATTTGAAAAAGGACACTGCTAACACACCCTGTAAAACTGTGGGTATTCCACAAAACTCTCCGTGGCCAGAGTGTGGGTTCCGTATTGATTTGCGTCTTCCAAGAAAACCCTGTATGTTTTCGTCAGCTGGAAATCTTGATAAAGCTTCGAAGGCTCCCTTAGTAAAGGTGAGATTTTTGAACATGTTTCTGTTAATTAGCAAGGCAAATGATTAACAGTCACGGCAAGCAACCAGGTTCCAAACTGCACAGCACAGTGACTCTGACTAGTCACGAGAGGAGAAAGACACATGTCTGCAAACAGGTGGACCTGGCCAGCTAGGAGGCCAGTACTAATCAGAACCAAACACACACACACACACACACTCTCACACACACTCACACACACAGTCACACACACACTCTCACACTCACACACACACTCACACACACACTCTCACACTCACACACACACTCACACACATACACTCACACACACACTCTCACACTCACACACACACTCACACACACACACTCACACACACAGTCACACACACACTCACACACACTCACACACACACACTCACACACTCACACACACACTCACACACACACTCACACACACACACACACACTCACACACACACTCACACACACACTCTCACACTCACACACACACTCACACACATACACTCACACACACACTCTCACACTCACACACACACTCACACACACACACTCACACACACAGTCACACACACACTCACACACACACACTCACACACACACACACTCACACACACACTCACTCACACACACACATACACACACACTCACACACACACACACACACTCACAGCCACACACAGTCACACACACACACACACACTCACACACACACACATACACGATCTTGCTAGTTGAAATGAATCAATGAACTCATCAATTAATTTTCTAACCCCAAAGTTTTGGTGACCATGAGAGACAGAGACAGTGGACAGCACTGCTGGCCAAAGCACGAACGGTGGTCATGACTGTGAGATGATTTAACACAATCAACAGGTGGAGAGTCAAAACCAAACCAAACCTAAAAACTGAGCAGTCAGCCTTTACAGGAAGTCATCTACAGGTCCAGGAGTCCGTCGGCGAGGAATTCTTTGATCTGTGTGTTTGTTGCTGTAGTTTACTTATTGACACCAGACCATCCTACAGAGGTCTGAAGATTGTTCTTAAGTGGCATCTCGTTCCAGGGCTGGTGAGTTAGCTGGTCTGTAGGGGTGAGATTCAGAACCTACACCTGTTGGGACTGGGTGCTGGTCAACCTGGTTGAGTGTACATGTCATCATATGCAAGGACCCAGGTTCGAGCACCTGTTCCCCACCTGCAGTATGAGGGAAGCTTCAGGAGCAGTGGAGCAGGAATACAGGTGTCTCTCTTTCTCTCCTCTCTATCTTCTCCCCTCTCAATTTCTCTCTGACCTCTCAAATAAAATAAAAAGGAAAATTTTTTAAATGAAAAAAAAAAAAGTGACCACCAAGAAAAGTGGATTCACAGTGCCAGTGCCAAGCCCCAGCTAGAACCCTGGTGGATAAACCCAGCAATGAAGACAACTAGAATCAAAGAATAGCATGCTAATAATAGACTCCCGAGTCTTTAAAAATCATTTCTTAGAACGATCAAATCCTCGGTGCTGGTATAAAACAGGAAACCAAGAAGGAATTAAAAACAGCAAATTCCAACCAGGTTTCCATGGTCCTTTTTCTTTGTAAAAACTAGGCCCAGAAACAGGGGGGGGGGGGGAAGGAGCAGCATCATCCACCTGACGTGTGAAAGGAAGCGAGGGAAAAAATCAGAGCCCCTTCTTGGGAGGGACGCGAATGCAGAGACCTCTGGCTGAATGTCAGTTATTAGACCTGGACGCATTTCCACACGGAGCTCAGGTAATTAATGCTCTGTGCTCGGCTTAATTAACAGATATCCCCGTCACCTGACACCTGAGTTCCTCTTTCTCAATGTTGAAAGTTAATTGCGAGAAGAGGCATTTTTAAAAGGAGGGAAGGCAACAAATATGCTAGGAAACAAGGCCGTGTGCGATTTTATTTTATGTGTAAATTATATGTAGGCCCAAAGGAGATGCGGACTCATTAGAGCCTCTGTTTCTGTATTTCCATTTCAATAGAGAGACAGCTTTTCCTGGTAAGGGGAACATCCCAACTGGGCAGCACCTGCTACAGGTGCCGACAGTGGGAATCTTTCAAAAGCTGGTTTCCTGGGAAGGAAACCATAATCTGACTCTCCCGCATTATTACGCTTCCATTGTTTTCTGTTCACTCAGACCCGTGACCCTGGTCTAGACCTGGGTGACATTTCACACAGCCTTGCACAGTCATTAAACATGTGGGCAGGGATATGGAGCCCCCATCTTTCTTCACGGACGATGAAGCAGACTAGGGCCCAAACACCAAAGATTGTTCTCCTGTGATCTAACGCCCCGTGTTATGTTTGCTCACAGTTTCCCATGATCCATTGGGTTGGATTTAGGAAGAGGGATAGAGAACGTATTTTGATGAGATAAATAAGAATCCATCCACTTTGTTGGTTGTCTCATTCTTTTTGAAGGACTAAGCTAGGTTGAAATACAAAAAAAAAAAAAAAGGGAGGCGCACATGTTACAGTGCTCAAGGACCCAGGTTCGAGCCCCAGGACTCCACCTGCAGGAGGAAAGCTTTGCGAGTGGTGAAGCAGGGCTGCAGGTGTCTCTCTGCCTCTCTCTGTATCTCCTGCCTCCTCTCAATTTCTGGCTGTCTCTATCCATTAAGCAAATAAAGATAAAAAAATAAATCAAAAAAAAAAAAACAACAACAACACAGAAGGAGTTCCTACCATCCTGTGGCCCATGATAATCCCACTCTTGGAAAGTCCCTGAGGGAGTCGGAGAGCTCCTTCCTGACCCCAGAGGCTCCCTGGTAAAGCTCCTCAAAGTGGTGGCCGCCCACATCATAACTCTGGCTATCTTTTGAGTCTTTGGGTTTTTCTTAATAATCAATTTTCTGCTTTGAAGTTCCAATATTTTTTATTTTTTATTTACTTATTATTTATTTATTTTTCCTCCAGGATTGTCACTGGGGCTGGATGCCAGCACTATTAATCCACTGCTCCTGGAGACCTTTTTTTTTTTTTCTTCCATTTTATTGGACAGGACAGAGAGAAATTGAGAGGGAAGAGGATATATATATATATATCTGCTTCACTGCTTGTGAAAAAAAAAAAACCTGCAGGTAGGGAGTGGGGCTCAAACCTGGGCCCTTGCACTGGTCCTTGCACTTCATACTATGCGTGTTTAACCGAGGTGGGCGTGTCACTGCCTGGCTCCTATATTTTTTCCGTTAGTTTTATTTTATTTATTTGATAGGGCAGAGATAAATGGAGAGGGAAGGAGGAGACAAAGAAGGGGAAAATAAATATGCAACCTTCTTTCACAGCACATGAAGCCTCCTCCCTGCAGGTGGGGAGCAGGGATTTGAACCTGGGATTCTTTTTAAAAAAAAAAACATTTCTTTGTTTATTCCCTTTTGTTGCCTTTGTTCTTTGTTGTTGTTGTTATTGATGTCATCATTGTTGGATAGGACAGAGAGACATGGAGAGAGGAGGGGAAGACAGAGAGGGGGAGAGAAAGACACCTGCAGACCTGCTTCACCGCCTGTGAAGCGACTTCCTTCAGGTGGGGAGCCGGGGGCTCGAACCGGGATCCTTATGCCGGTCCTTGCGCTTTGCGCCACTTGCGCTTATTCCCGACTCCCCTGACTTGGATTCTTGACCATGGTAACACGGATGCACTCAACTGGTGTGCTATTGCCCAGCCCCAAAGTTCTTTTTTTATTATTACTAAGGTTTATAGTTTATTAGGCCATTTTTTATCTTTTTTATTTATAAAATAAAAATATCTACAAGACCATAGGATAAGAGGGGTACAATTCCCACCACCAGAGTTCCATGTCCCATCCCCTCCATTGGAAGCTTCCCTATTGTTTGTGCCTCTGGGAGTCTGGACCCAGGATTATTATGGGGAGCAGAAGGGTGAGAGTTCTGGCTTCTGTAATTACTTCTCTGCTAGACATGGGTGTTGGCAGGTGGATCCACACCCCCAGCCTGTTTCTATCTTTCCCTAGTGGGGCAGGGCTCTGGGGAGGGGGTTCTGGGACACATTGATTGGGTTGTCTGCCCAGGGAGGTAAAATTTCAACTATTAAGAAGGGTCACATGCCCAAATCTCCCTGGGTGTGGTAGGCATGGTAGTTTATCAGCCAGAGCACATAGCTTGCAACTCAGAGAGAAGGAAACTCAAGAAAATGCCACATGAAGGGGGTCGGGTGGTAGCGCAGCGAGTTAAGAGCAGGTGGCACAAAGCGCAAGGACCAGCATAAAGATCCTGGTTCAAGCCTCCGGCTCCCCACCTGCAGGGGAGTCGCTTCACAGGCGGTGAAGCAGGTCTGCAGGTGTCTGTCTTTCTGTCCCCCTCTCTGTCTTCCCCTCCTCTCTCCATGTCTCTCTGTCCTACCCAACAACGAACAACAAAAACAACAACAGTAATAACCCCAACAAGACTACAATTCCAAGGGCAACAAAAGGGGGGGAAATGGCCTCCAGGAGCAGTGGATTCATGGTGCAGGCACTGAGCTGCAGCAATAACCCTGGAGGCAAAAAAAAAATAAGCTACATGAGAGGTTTTGAATCAACCCGAGCCTCACACAATTCCAGTTGCATTATTTTATAGTCACCATAGCAATTTTACTTGGAGGAAGCTCTTAATCTGTCTGGGTCACAGACACACACACACACACACACACACACACACACACACACACACACACACACACATCCATTCTCTCACCATCTTGGGAACAGAATATATTCAGATGCCTATTACATGTGACTTACGATTGAGAATACACATTATCACAGGCACTAGACCTGAGTGGACCAGGCCCAGTTTCCAAGATGGAACAAATCTGATCAGGTCACCCTCATGGAGACCTTGCAGAGTCTATGTCTGAACGCCCAAGGTCTCAAAGGTCTCAAACCATAGTCGCCTTCAGACAGTCCCATCATCCCTAGCAACACCCAAGCTCTTTGATGAAGCCTAGGTCACATGTGCCCTTTCCTTCCTTCCTTCCTTCCTTCCTTCCTTCCTTCCTTCCTTGTTTATTTATTTTTGCTTCCAGGGGGCTTGGTGCCTGCACTGCAAATCCACTACTCTCGGTGGCCATTCCTTTTTTTTTTTTTTTCCCATTTTATTGGATAAGACAGAGAGAAATTGAGAGAGGAGGGGAGTGGGAGATAGACAGAAAGAGAGACTGAGAGACACCAGCGCTTAACCAGTGTGCCACTGCCCGGGGGGCCTGTCTAACCCCTTTGAACACCATGTTCCGGGGAGTCTGATAGGCATCGCGTAAGTGCTTGTTGAATGAGTGTGTCACTAACTATGTTGATATTCCTTTCTAAATCATGTTCGCTTCTTTTCAAATCAAATTGAGTTTTCAAGGCTCTCTCCACCACTATCTGTAATGTGGCTTGTAAAATAAATTGAATGTAAAAATATGGGAAAATTAGGCAGAAGGCCTTATGTTACTTGGGAGTGAAATGAATCCTATCACATATTCAAGACTCGACCCATGAATTATCGGTGATGTGGGCGGTAAAATAAGTTGAATGTTAAATTACAGGAGAATTAGGTGAAGGGCCAGCTCTAGTTGAGAGAGGAGAAGGGGTCCTTTCTACTTGTGCGTCTACCATGTGTTGTTGCTTTTCTCAGCTGCCTGTGCTCAGCCTCCCTCCCGACTTTTGATTGGATTCCGGAAAGTCATTCTTTGCGCTGCTTCCCAATTTCTGAACATCTGCGGCCTTGGGGTTCCAGCTGTGTGTCAGGGTGCTGAGAATTCACAGAGATGTTTCAAAGCCCAAGTCTTGTCTGAGTGAGTCAGTGGGGACAGCTCAGGAAACCTGCTCTTTCACAAGACTTCTCAGAGCTGTCCGGGATTGTCTGAAAACCCAGTTTTTGTCCAGCTGTCTTGTCTCACCATTTCCCAGAAGCCTGCAGTTGCATGAAATGCATCTCTTTAAGGGATGCGCAAGTCCAATGTCTGCATCTCGCTGCTCCTGATTCCCAGCAGCTGGATGGTCCCGATTGCCTCAGAAAGCCGGCATGTCCACCCTCAGCTCGTAGCCTGTCATGCCTGGGGACAGACTCGGGGGTCCCTCTGTGGTTTCTGACCCTGAGGGCCTTGTCTCTGGGTCACCCTCATTTCTCAAGGAAGAATGCCCGCTCCACTATGAGCCCTCTGATGTTCAGAGCGCTCTTGCTCCCTGTCCACCCAGGCCAGCTTTCAACATTCTCTGTGGCCTCTGGACCTCGTCCTCCTGATTCGTCCTGATTCCTGACAGTGTGACCCAGACAGATTAAGAGCTTCCTCCAAGTAGAATTGCTAATGGTGACTATAAAATAATGCAACTGGAATTGTGTGAAGCTTGGGTTGATTCAAGACCTCTCATGTGGCTTTTATTTTTACTCTTGCTATTTTTTTTAACTTTATTATTTCTGTTCAGTTTGTATATTCTTCCAGAAAAGTATGTGTGAATAATAATAATTAAAAAATCCACATGGCACTTGGATGTCAACCTGATTTCACAATGGTGAGTAGACCAGAATTACTACTCTCTCCTTTCTTTCTTCACAGAGACGTATTCCCAACCTGTGTCCCTTAGGTCTGTCAGACGTCCAACAGGGAAATGGTCCCTGAAAGGGTCCCCATGAGTCACAGACCCACAGATTTCAACAGTCACTAAGTAAATGTGCATCCATGACTTGCCCAGCCTAGCTTTCCTCTAAGAAGGCTAAAGACAAAATGCATTATCACTTCTCTAGCTACATAAAGTTGATCTAAGGAAAATGCCCACTGAGATGCCCGAATAAGCTGGTGTTTTATTTCCAAATGTTAACAGCAGGAAAAAGAAGAAAGAAAACTAGAAAACAAAATTTAAGCATCTTAAGAAGTAGAATCCCAATCTCTCTTTATGTATCTATAATGGACACCGCCACCACAGGAAAGAGACATTAATCCCTTACGCCCAATATAGACACAAAGTCTTAGTAAACGTGGAGTGTTCACCAGTTATGAATTGGAATTCATAGTGCCTGTGAATTTGAAAGTGTGCCAACTTTGCTATCTACTCCCTCCTTCCCTCTTTCCCTCCTTCCCTTCACTCCTCCCCTCCTCCTTTCTTTCCTTCCTCCCTCCTATTCTTCCTGTTATCCTTCCTTCTTAATTGCCTTCTTTCTTCTTTTTTTTCTTGCCCACCATCTCCTTTTATTTCTTCTCCTCTCCCTTCCTCTCTTCTCCCTCTCCTTTCTTTTCTTCTCTTTTGTCTTCCTTTCTTCTCTACAGATGAACACTCTGTGGTCTTTATATTGATGACTCTTTTTTTTTTTTTTTTTCTCTCCAGTCCAGAAGTATTTGCGGATTGCCTGGGGCTTTCTGGGACAGGAAGATGTAACGTTGTCTTTAATGAACAGATGGTATCTGGAGGGAAGAAATTCATCAGGGCTTCAGGCTTCAGAGTGTGATGGGGTGTTTGGCTGTGGGGTAGAGGAATCTGGGCAGGGGGGTGTGTCCTGGTATTTGGGGAACTGTGGGCAGTTTCTCTGGCTTCAAGAATGAATCTGCTTGGGGAAGGGACTCATGTTAGATGGAAAATGATATTTCATTCATTCGATTATTTGAACATAACAATCATTTCTTCAGAGAGGAGCTATGGTAGAATACTCAACAACAAAGACCAAGTATTCTAACTGGATACCAAGAGTTGAAGTCTTCTATACAAAGAGTATTGATTATAGATACACACGAATGTAAGTATTCTCCATTATTATTAATTCTATCATCTCTGCTTGTGTCTTAGATTGCTGAGCACATTTCTATAACCTCTGGTTTCCTTTTCTTCTCTGTGAAATTGGGAAGCCAACTTACACACCTGGAGTCATTGTGTTAGAGACAGAGAGCATGGCACCCAAATCCTATGGAGGACACTCAGCCTACCAAGCACAACTAGTAATGAGGTTCAGGGGAAACAATACTCAGAAGTCCTTGTTGAGAAGTTCTTTAAATTCTTTTTTTTTTTTTTTGGTCTGTTTTTTATTTAGTGGAAGAGAGGAACAGAAAAAAAAAAAATGACCAGAGCATTGCTCAGCTCTGGCTCTTGGTGATGCTGGGGCTTGAACCTGAGACACTGAAGCCTCAGACAGAGAAGTCTGTTTTTTTTTATAAGCATTATGTTGTGCCCCAGCTGTCTATATCATCCTTGTGTTGTGGCTATTGGGCCGCCTTTTTTTTTTCTTTCTCATTCTCCATCCATGACATCGTGACACCCTCATTTTAAGTGCCTGGGAATAGTGCAGGCATTCTATAACAGGGCTTCCTTTTCTTAAAGTCCCAAATGATTTATGCCAGGACTTTTGATAAAAAATCATTACCGGCAGCAATAATCGAGAAGTCAAATCTGTTTCTGTCTTTTGAAAGTGGAATCTCTGAACACGTGACATCCGCCGTGTGTGACTTGGAGCTCTTCTTACCATGACAGCTAAGTCTCCATTACGAAGAAGCTTGTGGTGAAGACCTCTGTTGCCCTGATTACAGAATGGAAGCACCTGGCATCCTTTCCTGTTACACTTTTCAGGACCAGAGATGCAGACTGCCCAGAAGATTAGCAGAAAGACGAGACCTCTTCCTGAGGGCCCTGAGGTGTCCTCTCTGAACACACATCACTACAGGAGTATGTGCAGCCCAGCAAAAGTTCTCTTTTTTAAAGGCCAGAGTCATTTTATTGGCAAGGTTTAGAATACAGTAGAATTCCAGATCTCAGGTGTATGTTCAGGTGGGAAGGAGAACAAACAGTGGTGTCAGTGATTAAATGGCTTAAACCAAGTAGGATGTGGTGACTAAAGTTAAAGATAGCAGATATGACCTAAGAATGTCAATGTGCAGATAGTCAGTCACTGGCTTGGGCTTCCACCGGCTGTTGCTACCCATGCTCCCAGCTGTGTCTGAGGACATCCGGGTACTTACTGAAAGCAGAGTCTTTAGGATACTAAATTATGCCCAAAGTTATAGACATCTGATATAAATATTCTCCAATGCTTTTTTTTTATTTATTAGATAAAGACAGCCAGAAATTGAGAGGAAAGGGGGAGACAGAGAGGGAGAGAGACAGAGAGACACCTGCAGCCCTGCTTCACCACTCACAAAACGTTCCCCCTGCAGGTCTTTCCAACACCTTTTTAAAAATGTTTGCTTGATAGGGGCAGAGAAATGGAGAGAGAGTGAATGAGAAAACAGCATCGAAGCTTCCGTTTATGTGGTGTGGGCTGGACTCAAACCTGGATCACACACAGGGCAAAGCAGTGTGCTAAGTGGGCTATTTTGCTGGCCCCATATAACGTCCTTTCCAAGTCTGTGTTTCAGACACCTGCCTTCTCCATTTCCTGAGCATACCTTATGTCCACAGAGTTTTCCTGTGCTTGTCTGCTGGTAGCCTCTTTCTTAGTTTTGTTTATTTTTCTGTGCTTCAGATTGAGAAAGCAGCCAAGAGCGGGTAAGGGGGCAGCATGAACAGTACAAAGCACAAGACCTGGTCAAGGATCCTGGTTTGAGTCCCAGTTCCCCACCTGCAGGGGGAGGGGTCGCTTTATAAGCAGTGAATCAGGTCTGCGGATCTCTCTCTCTCTCTCTCTCTCTCTCTCCTCCCAATCTCTCTCTCTCTTCTCCTAATCTCTCTCTCTCTCTATTTCTTTCTGTCTTATCCTATTTAAAAAAATGGAGAAAATGGTCTCCAGAAGCAGTGGATTCATAGTGCTGGTACAGAGCCCCAGCAATAGCTCTGGAGGCAGAGAGAGAGAGAGAGAGAGAGAGAGAGAGGATGAAACCAAGAGCATGGCCAGGTGAGCAGAGCAAGGTGGAGACCTGCCTCCCTGTGAGCTCTCCTGCCACCTGCCGCTTCTTCTCTTCCATCTCCGCTATGGACGTGGCAGTAGGGATGCTGAACTTGACTCCTTTGTGGTTCTCAGCACTGGGCTCAGATTTATTAGTCCCACGAGCAGAAGGCTAATGAGTTAAATGCCATGATTTAATTAAGCCAACTAATGGCTCCGGCTTACATAAATTCTCACCTGATCAGCCTAACATCTCCTCAATGCATTATCCCCCGTGTGTTCTGCAGAAACAGAGAGCTAGATGGCTCGCCCCGCCCCGCATCAAAGCACAAAACCTACCTGATCCCCAAGTGCTCCTCTCAGAGGTGGAGAGCTCATAGCCCATCAGTCCTGTCTCAATAGCGAATCTCAATCACCTTACACACTAGAGTCGGCCAAAGCTGATCAATGTTCTGAGTAGCTGGCTCCCTGAATGATCCATTACTCTGTCTGCAGCAAACCTGTCTTATTCTGAGAGCAGACGCTCAGGGTAGTGCAGAGATTCATGGGCTGGGTGTCAGAGATGCAGAGTGGAGTCACTTACCAGCCTGCTCACCTCCACAAGACATTTAACCTCCTGAGCCCCAGTGTCCCTGCCAGCACCTTAAGTGCAGACACCACAGCACTGCAGGACTGTGAGGGAAGGTACCCACACAGGACTCAAGGTGCCAGCAGCTCCCCCAAGAGTACTGTGAGTGTCCAAAATGCGGGAAGCAGAAGATGCTCTGGATGTCAGAGACAGACGCGGGAATATTTGTGGGGAAGGAAGATCCTGAGCATGGGAGGTGCCATGCTGGCCACTGTGCAGGCCTTTGGAACAATCTCACCGTTCCTTCCAACAGTACAAAAAGGTGGGGTTGACTAATTTCCCAGTTAAAAATGGGAAAACTGTCCATTTGCACAGCCAGTAGGTGACTGAATAAGAATTCCACCTTTAGGGGGCCAAGCAGTAGTGCAGCGGGTTCAGCACCCATGTCACAAAGTACAAGGACCAGCGTAAGGATCCTGGTTCGAGCCCCCGGCTCCCCACCTGCAGGGGAGTCTCTTCACAGGCGGTGAAGCAGGTCTGCAGGTGTCTGTCTTTCTCTCCCCCTCTCTGTCTTCCCCTCTTCTTTCAGTTTCTCTCTGTCCTATCCAACAACAGCAATGGCAACAGCAACAAGGGTAAAACAAAACAAGGGCAACAAAATGGGAAAAATGGGGCCAGGGCGGCAGCAGCAGAGCCACACAAAGCCCTGCGAGCCCTGCCAGGGAGCGGCTGCTGTAGGGGAGGCATGAGAACTCGACCACCAGAAGCTGGTTCACTCACCCCCTAAAGATCCCCTCACATCTTCACAGAAACTCTAGCCTAACGGGTGACATCTTGTCACAGCTTTCCGTATCCCACTTGGGGTCTCTCAGCTAAGCCGCCGGGGTAGAATCGGACTGTGGCCAAGCCTTATCTCTGCCCACTGAGCTCACATCTGTCTTGCTTCCCAGATGCCCTAACTCACTAAGCTCTGGGCTTTGGAGTGATGCTCCATTCTTACCGGTATCACCAAGAGACATGACTCGTTCCTGTCTCCTCCTTTAACCTCGCCATTCTTTTTGCAGAATATACCAGCCGGAATTCTAAAATGTTTTTTTTTTCTTTCCTCCAGGGTTATCACTGAGGCTCGCTGCCAACACTAGGAATCCACTGCTTCTGGAGGCCATTTTTTCCATTTTGTTGGGCAGGACAGAGAGAAACAGAGAGGAGGGGGAGATAGAGAGGGAGGGAGAAAGACCCTGGCAGCCCTGCTTCACGGCTTGTGAAGCTTCCCCCCTTCAGGTGGGGAGCCAGGGGCTCGAACCTGGATCCTTGTACAGGACCTTTTGCTTAGTACTAGGGGCAGCAAACTCCTCCACCTGTTCTCAACACACACACACACACACACACACACACACACACACACACACACTCTCTCTCTCTCTCTCTCTCTCTCTCTCTGCACCCCAGCTGTAGGGCTCCCAGGAAGAAAGGGACAGGAGAGCCCATATAAAGATTACCACCCCTCCCTAAAAACAAAAAACAAGCATAGCTTCCCTCAGAAAACAGACTCTTAAACATAAAATTACAGCGGGTGGAATCATCAGTTGGGTTCATAAAGAGAAGCTCTATAGCCTTTAATAACAGGTAGAGAAGAGGAAATTTTCTAGTTACGTGTTCATTCCAAAGGATGGCTAATACACATCTAGGGCAAATAGTAATAATAATAATAATAATAGCAAGAACAGATAATAATAACCATAATAAGATTATCACTATCACCACTGCTATTTTCTTTCTTGTCTTGCTGGAGTTTTGTCACTCTGTGGCGATGCTGTCCTTCCAATGGGAAGAGGCAGAAAGAAAGAGAAAGGAAAAGACACCACAGCGGGGGAGCTTGCTTTATGTAGACGGGCGGACGGGATTTGAACCGTGTCCAGCCAAGTAGTGTGCTGCCCAGGTGACTCATCTTGCCAGCCCGCCCATCACCATCCTCATGACAGAACATGATCGGATCCAGGAAACTGTCACAGAAGGAGGGCAGACTTGAGCAGGAGCGAGGACATCCCAAAGGCTCACAGCACTGGTTGACATGCATGTGAAGGGAGAGACTTGAGAGGTAGAGAAGGCAGAGAAGCAGGAGCCAGCCTGGGGGTGGGGAGGGGCTGGGAGTGGGCCAAGGGGCATAGTAAACCAAGCTTCGTCCTACCCACAGTCCCAGGCAACATAAAGGATTGCGTCTAGGGTGATTCCCCCCCTTGACCAGGAGGGCAAAGGTGCTGAGTCCTTTAGATGCCTTGGGGAACCGGGGCAGACCGGGGGGGGGGGGGGGTCTGTCCCTGCCGGCCCCAGAGAGACTGGTGCGGTTCAGGGACCTCTGGGCCTGTCTGTAAAGTGTTTTTTCTCATTCCCCTTTGATCAGACAGTTCATGCTATATTTGGAAGGACAAGGAGTGATTTGCCTTGCACATGTGTTTTCATTTATTCCTGGAACTCAGGGCTGCATTGCAAAGTAGGGCTACAGTGTGGTCCAGGGGCAGGTGGGCGGCCTTCAAATGGGCTCCGAGGGTCTGCAGGAGATAAGCTTGTTGTATGACTCAGGTGTCTTGTGGAAAATACAACAAGGCCAACTTATGGCTGAGAAAATCAGGGCAGACATAAAATGCAAGGATGCCAAGCGTGAAGTCAGCTCTGGGAGGAAAAAAAAAAGTGTCTCCATAAATTTCTGAATGATTCACCCCCATTTAAGCTGGAGTTTCTTAGTATCTTATTTCATAAATGAACTAAGAGGCAGGTTTTCTCGAGGAAGAGGTGAGGCCAAAGGACAATTACTTGTAGCACACAGATGCTTTTCCTAAAATGGCAGATTGTGCATTAAATGAGTGATGTTTTTTGTAATATCCTGGCCATCACTCAAGGAAGGTTCCAGGGGGCAATATCTGAAGTGAAATAAAGTTCTTCACTTAAGTGACATTGAGGCAAAAATGTCTCTCAGGCTTCGCCACATCCTTTCAGGATTCCCTTCTTTCGTAAGGGCTAAAAAACAGCAAATTGAGTGAACAACTCATGGGCCCGCACAGGCAGCTGGAATAAAGGGTGTGCAAACAGCATTCTTGTTCGCTCCTTCACAAGAGCGAGTGCAGGTGCCTCCAGCCCTCTGCTATCAAGTGTGACCATGTGACACACTTTGGTCAGCGTTGGGAAAGTGGGAGAATGTTGCTTCACTTCCCAGTGGAGCTTCTGAGAGCCAAGACCTGGCTCCCCAGTCTCTCTTCCCTCCGTCTTGAAGTCATTCACTCATGTTGGGGAACTTGATGCCGGTAGACCTTACCAATGCAACGCCCACAGGTCTGGTCTTGCATCTCAAGAGGCCAGTTTCTTAGAGCTCCCTGCAAGAAGCACAGCTAAGACAGCCAGCGTCCTCAGCCACCTTCCCTCTCAATGTACTGCTCTCTGGTATATTTAACTAAGACTGGGATGACATCCTGCCATCTCAAAGTCATTAAGGAGGAACTCTACATCTTGTCAACTAGCAAGTGCTTAATCCAGTCCATTTTGTCCAGTTCTCTTACTATCAACGTGGCAAGAGGAAAATGTCCACATTGAAGTGAGACACACAGGTCTTTGTACATTGTACATTTCTTTTTTATTTATAAAAAGGAAACATTGACAAAACCATAGGATAAGAGTGGTACATCTCCACACAATTCCCACCACCAGAACTCCGTATCCCATCCCCTCCCCTGATAGCTTTCCTGTTCTTTATCCCTCTGGGAGTATGGACCCAGGGTCATTGTGGGTTGCAGAAGGTGGAAGGTCTGGCTTCTGTAATTGCTTCCCTGCTGAACATGGGCGTTGACAGGTGGAACCATACTCCCAGCCTGTCTCTCTCTTTCCCTAGTAGGGTGGGGCATTTCTTTGATCTGGCTTTAGAAGATTTTCCCAAGGGAGGAAGGATTAAGTCAGTCTTCACCCTCTCATGGACATCTGTTTTGTAGAACTATAGGCAGAGAGCAGTCCTCAAAAGGGAACAAAGGGGCCAAAGGTTCAACACAGAAACGTCAGCCAGACAGAAGAAGGTACTTGGACCATCAAGACAACTCGTGTATAAAGTGGGGCTGCTTTGCCAGCTGTAGAACCGAGACTTGGGCCTGGCCCCCATGCCACTGAAGGGAGCTTCAATGCTGTGGCCTCTCTCTCTCTCTCTCTCTCCTCTCTCTCTCTCTCTCTCTCTCTCTCTCTCTCTCTCTCTCTCTCTCTCTCCTTCTTGGCCTCTCTGTCAGAAAAGAGAGAAAAGTAACTAGGGAAATGGTAGCATTTACGAGGAGTGAGAACACTTAGAATAACTCAACAGGGATAGAATAAGAGGAGGAATGTGTAAGTTGATGGTCCTCTAAGAACAAGTTTCACAAACTATCTGCCATTGTTTCAGAAAGTGGGGGATGAATGGATTGAGGCAGTAGGAGGGAGAATGGCTTCTTCCAAAGTCAAGTAGCACTGAGCCCATGGGTCAAGAATTTGGACCAAAATCTCATGGAACAGCAGAAAGTGTCCAATAGTGAATGAATGTTGAATAAATGGATTAGCTGAACATCGGGGGTGGGGGAAGGGAGGCCCCGAGTCATCTAGTCCCCCAAAGAAGTATGCTATGACATCTCCAGACTGTCAGTTGAAGACCATTCTGGAAACCTTGAGGCAACAACTTGACATTCCAAGGTCACCAACTTTCAAGACAGTGAGAATGAGAGTAATCAATTAGACTTCCCTTTGAACTTGGCTCAGTTTCATCTTCAGGCACTTTGAGAGCCAAGGGTCAGGCTACTGACCTTGAGAACATGTAATAACTCCTCCTGGCAAAGGCTTCTCCTCTGACACAACAATTCAAACCTTGGCTCACAAGGAATTAGAGAAAGTGGAAAATACCACGCACATTAAAACAGCAGCTGACACTTCCTTCTCCCATCTTCTTTGTCTGCAGACGGCAAAGGGATGTTTGTGATTGTCCACAACTGATCTGGGCAGGAGAGCAGAGTGGCTGGCTGTTTCAGAGTGTCTCCTCTGCTTCATTCCAGGGGACTGAACATTAATTACCATCGACCAAGGAGCAGCTAAAAGACCCAGGAGGAAGAAGAACATTTGCAATCTCAATTATTCTAGCTTGGTGACTCTTCAGAAGCAAGTTGAGAATTAGAGTTCTCTAAGCATTTTCCTGTGTACTCCTAGCCAGCCATCTGCATGGAACTTGACAAGGAGGGTTTTTTTTTAATGAGGAATGAGGGAGAAAATGTCTGTGTCATTTTTGAGTGTGTTATTTGGGGATCCTAGGGAAAAACTGGGTCTATACAATTTTTAGAAGTTATAGTTTTGCATACTAGCTAGTGAGTGAGCTATCTCCACTCCTGCATTTTTTTTCTAAAATAGATTTATTTATTTATATTTTATGACAGTTACTGGAGGACTGCACTCAACTCTGTCATGTGCTGGATTTGGCGTGCTACTAATTGGCCCCAACACTCAGCTTAATAAACAGATTGTTGGAGTTTAAGACATGGTACCTGTTTGGGGGGGGTGGAGGTCAGCCCACTTAGCACAGTCCTGACCTTCATTTCCTGTGAATGTTTTCAAGGCAGTGGGATAGACGCAAGTGCCAAGTGTTCAGGAAGGAAGTACTAGCAATCACTTTTTGAAATTCACTGATCTCGAGTCAAATGTTATACTTGAGTACACACTGAAAGTGTGTGTTCCTGACAAGAGGCTGAATAAAATCTCAAATGGAATGGTGACAAGACAGATACCAGAACTCATGTATCCTAACTGGCAAATAAGTGTGCCTGGTGTAGCTTCTTAAAAAAAGTGAGAGATCACTTGTTCTCTCCATCTTGATTTTTCAATGATATTTCCTGGACAACCCAATATTTTCAGGCTTCAAAATTATCACAGAAATGATACAAGACAAATAAAATAAAAAAATATCCCAATAAAGACAGACCTACAAGTAAACCAGAGAGAAATGAGAATGGTAATGCTCTCATATGTGGAAGTAGATCCTGATTTAACAAAAATCTTTTTTTTTTGTCCTCACTGGGGTCTCACTTCCCTGTGTTGACGTTTTTCAGAGACCAATAAATAAATTAAATTAAATAGAGGGAGAGAAGGAAGACACCACAGTCTTTTCCTCCTGCCTGCTTTGGCCTAAGATCAAACCAGGGTTGTACTCATGGCAAAGCACACACACTATGTGGCTGCTAACTTAGCTCTCAGGCTTCCTGGTCTGAGTCACCTGTCTCTCCTCCCTGTTCCAGGCACGTCTGCTTGGGGTGTGGAATGGAAGACTGCCCATTTGACTTCTTGTCATGATGTCAAAGGTGTGTGTCCAGAACCCTTGGGGATCTTCATTTATCTCAAAGAACAATCTCACAAGCTGCCCTGGCCTGCTAGAGTATTTCTGTCATGAGTGAATCCAGAAAATTCTGTTTTCTGTTTGCTCGAAGTGCATCTATACGCAGTGGGAGGGGAGAGCAAAGAAGAGGATCCAAGTTCTGGACTGAAAATTGGACGCAGAATCAGGGGTAGGTGGTTGCTGCCTTGGTTTCCCCAATCACCCTTCTTCATCCCTGTCGTGGGCCTCAATTTCTGCTTCTCTATGTCCAGGAGTCAAGGTGGGTTTTTACATTAAGGAACAAAAAATAAAGGAAGATATATTTCATCATCCATCCATCCCTCCAGCTATTTGTCTATTCAGCCATTCATTCATTTTACACATCTCGTTGTAAACTTGGGGTGGTGGGTTTCACTGTCAGTTAATGTGTAGAAGAAAAGCAATGTCCAGACAGCTGGGAGCTCACATTAGTGGAGAGGACACAAAATAAATAGTGTGATTTCAGGTAGAGGAAATACTTGTGAAGGAAAAGCTGAATGCATGGATGGGAGAGGTGTGTGTTCTGTTGTTTTAGAGGAGTGGTCCATTAAGGTCTGTCAGAGGAGGCGGTATTGCCAGACAATTCAAAATCCAAAATAATTCCAAACAAAGGACAAAAGGATTCAAAGGGAATGAATGAGGGGCGGGCTTGGGAGTGTCCCCTGGGGCAGATCACAGAAGACCTTGATCCTGGAGGTGATTGGATGAGCATCAATGAGTGCGGCTGTGGTAATAGGATCCTCTTTGAACAATGAAATCCCTCCAGGGGTAATTGTGAAGGGGGCTGGGGAGGAGGAACCAATGGGTTGTTGCTTCAGAGGCCAAGGAGCCTCTTGGAAGGAAGCCCCACTTCCTGGGAGGCAGCCTCACTTCCTGGGAGGAGGCATGCTAAACCTGGGATGAGCCATCTCCCTTGGCGAGGTACTGAGGCCACCACAGGAGTGAAAAGGGGTCTTCAGCCTCATAAAGCACTTCTGTTCACAGAGCCTTGCTCTGGGGTCTTGGAGGCCACAAAGTTATGATTATGTGTTTTCTCGTCAGTGTTCCCAAATCATTTTACAGGGAGATAACGGTTTGATCTCTAACCGAATGGTAGGTGTCAGCACACCACCTCTACCACAATCTTAAAATCTTCCTCCACCTCCATGCACGGGGTCCCCAACACCCTCCCAATCCCTTCCTATGTCCCCCTTCAGAGTTCTTGCTTCTGTACCATAGACCACAAATGGTCTCAGATTTACTCTGCCTGTCTCCTTTCTTTGTCCCCTTAGCTGCACCAATGCGCTGTGAATATCTGCTCTGCTTCTGACTCCTCTCACTTAACAGGATTCCCTCAAGTTGCATCCAGTAAGGTATTATTCTTTCTTCCAGCTGAGGAGTAGTTCACCATGTGCCTACACCACAACATTCTTTCTTTCTCTTTCTTATTGCCACTGGGGCTCAGTGCGGGAACCATGAAATCACTGCTCCTGGCAACCATTGTCTCCTTTCCCCTATTTATTTCCTTACAGAACAGAGAGAAATTGTGAGGGAAGATACAGACCTGCTCCACTACTCATGGTGCGTTCTCCCTACAGGTGGGAATTGGGGGCTCGAACCCAGGTCCTTGAGCATGTTGACGTGTGCCACTGCTGGGTTTGTGTCCCCACCACAATTTTCTTGACTACTCATCTGCTGTTGGACATCTGGATGGTTTACAAGCTTGAACTGTTTTCGGTAGTGTTGTCAACAGAGCTTACATGTCACCATGTACAAGGACCAGGGTTCAAGGCCCCGATTCCAGACTGCAGGGGTGAGGAGCTTTGTAAGTAGTGCGTGAAGTAGGTATGCAGGTATCTCTCTGTTGATCCCCCTTCCCTTTTCATTTCTCTCTGTATCTATTCAAAATAAACAAGTAAATAACCAATCCAGATAAATATAGGCCTGTCTCTCTCTCTGTCTCTCTGTATCTCTCTATGTCTCTCTCTGTCTCTCTCTCTCTCTCTCTGTCTCTCTCTCTCCTCCAGGGTTATTGCTGGGGCTCAGCTCTGGCAATAGGAACCCACTGCTCCTGGCAGCCATTTTTTCCATTATTGTCATTGGATAGGACAGAGAAAAATCTAGAGGAAGAGAACACAGAGAGGGGTAGAGAAAGATTGACACCTACAGACCCTCTTCACCATTTGTGAAGTGACCCTCCCACAGGTGGGGAGTCAGAGGCTCGAACCCTGATCCTTTGCACAGGTCCTTGTGCTTCACACTATGTGTGCTTAACCTGGTGTGCTGTGGCCTGGCCCCGGCCTGTGGTTTCTTAAGCTGATGGAAAACAGTTGAGCAGAATCTTTTGGGGGTCCAACTTAGGGAGTCATTGGATCGTTGGCTGATCTAACTCTTTTTTTAAAAAAAATTTCTTTATTGGAGAATTAATGTTTTACATTCAACAGTAAATACAATAGTTTGTACATGCATAACACTCCCCAGTTTTCCATATAACAGTACAACCCCCACTAAGTCCTCTGTCATCCTTCTTGGACCTGTATTCTCCCCACCCACCCACCCACCCCAGAGTCTTTGACTATGGTGCAATACGCCAATTCCAGTTCAGGTTCTACTTGTGTTTTCTTTTCTGATAATGTTTTTCAACTTCTGCCTGAGACTGAGATCATCCCAAATTCATCCTTCTGTTTCTGACTTATTTCACTTCACATGACTTTTTCAAGATCCATCCAAGATCTGCTGAAAACAGTGAAGTCACCATTTTTTATAGCTGAGTAGTATTCCATTGTGTATATAGACCACAAGTTGCTCAGCCACTCATCTGTTGTTGGACACCTGGGTTGCTTCCAGGTTTTGGCTATTAAAAATTGTGCTGCTAAGAACGTATATAGATAGATCTTTTTGGATGGGTGTGTTGGGTTCCTTAGGATCTATACCCAGGAGAGAAATTGCAGGGGCTGATCTAACTCTTAAGAGGCCAAAGCCCTAGAGTTGCAGCAAAGGAGAGTGGGGGAGGGACTGGCTTCCTAGGAAGAGTCCAGACTCGTGAAGATGCCCTTCCGGGTGGCCTGGGCAAAGTAAAAGCCGTGATCTGTCTCCCTTTCCCAAGACCTGAGCACCAAGCAGAACAGCTGCTTCTAGAATCAAACTAACTCCCATCACAAAGCCTTTTGATCAGAAACCCACAGACTATCAAGTCTTCCTCTGGTCTTTCAATGCTCAAGTTGTTTCCCAGGTGACGTATCCTAACTGGGAGCTGTGGTCCAGGTAGAATCCTGAAGACACCATCCAGGGGAGGGCAGAGCTGGGGACACCAGCTCAATCACAGTAGGCGATGGTCTACAGAAATATGCCTGTTCGGTCACTGTCTTGATTCGGAAGTCCAACAAACAGCTTCACTCCTGCTAGACACCCGGGTGTACACGTCTAGAAGGTGTTCCATAAACAGCTGGTGGTTTGACTTCCTAGTGGCCTAATCTGTAGCTTTATATCCTCATTTCCTATATGCCGTCCACTTCCAAACTCTGTGTATTTACTATTAACTAGCAACGCAGTTTGCTATTTCTGCTATGTATCCACTCCTACAAGTGGCTCCATCAAGCTAAAGCCCTTTATCAAGCTCAATCCTTGGAAAGCTCTGGACTTGGACCACTTTCTCCAGCCCCCTTGCCAAGCTACCTTGGTTGAGTGGTGTTTTGTTACCTTTCTGTGCATTGTAGGGCGTCATTATGGAAAACAGTCACACGCAATTTTGTGTGCCTTTATTCTAAAAGCAAACACTTTGGATTTTGTCCATGATGCTAACTAACTCACTCCAGAGGGTCTGGTGTGTGTCCTCTCCTCTTAAAATAAAATAAAATAAAATAAAATAAAGTAAAATAAAATAAAATACAAAGTTTACCATCAACCATATTTTCCCTTTGCATTGGCTGCCAGGAATCTCGGGGGGAAGCTTGGCACACAGGTGGGGTAATTATGAAAGTCCTGGTGATTAACTGATGAGGGCCTTTCCTTTCTCTCTTGATAGTCAACTTGATATAAATATTCACACACACACACACACACACACACACACACACACACACACATATAAATGTGTAGTGAATTTTCTGGTATGAAGTTATTTTAGCAGACATTTTTAGTTTGTTTTTTGTTAACTTTATTTATTGGCTAGAAACACCTAGAAATTTAAAGGAAGGGGGGAGATAGAGAGGGACAGAGACAGAGAGACACCTGCAGCCCTGCTTCACCACTTGTGAAGCTTCCCTCCTGCAGGTGGGGACCAGGGTCTTGAACCCAGGTCCTTGCACATGGTAACATGTGCGCTCGATCAGGTGTGCCACCACCATGCCCTGTCAACTTGATACTGAACACAGACTGAATCTCCAGGATGCCACCATTTAAACATCTGGCTTAGGTGGCCCTCAAACTCTGCCCCCCGGGGACACGTGAGCTATGTTGAAGTTAGAAGTAGGGGGTTCCTCTTTGCTCCTGGATGTGTGCCAGTCCAGCTTTCTGCGTTATAAACTAGATTCCACAGCCGAGGGGGCAGACATCACCTTTTCTTTCTAAGGTCTGTGAGTTTAGAACAATGGGGGTCTCAGGGTGGGTGTTCTGACTTGCATCTTGACATCCTGTTTTGGCCCAGCCTTCACTGAGCTCTCTGCCCTCCCAGGATTCCCTTCCCTCCTGCTCCCTCACCTCCCAGGTAGAGCCGGCACCCCTGATAGAAACGTTTCTTTTGCCTCCTTCTGTGTTCAGATGAAGACAAGGAGCTAGAGACCCACCCACCCCCTCTCAGTTTCTCTGTGCCGAGTCTTGAACCTGGCTTCCAACCCACGGAGTGAATACCTAGGCACTATCTTTTTAAAATATATTTTCATTTATTTATTATTGGATAGAGACAGAGAGAAACTGAGGGAAAGAGACAGAAACACACCTGCAGCCCTGCTTCACCACTTGTGAAGCTTTCCCCTCCTGCAGGTGGGGACTGGGGATTTGAACCCTGGTCCTTGTGCACTGTAATGAGTGCACTTAACCGGGTGCAGCATGCCCCCCCCACACCAGTAAGTATTTCTTGTTGGTCTAAAGTTGAAGATAACGGTAAAGAAGGTCTAAAGGTAAAGAAGGTGATACCACCTTCTTCCTCCGTTAAAGAGGATCTAATTTTGACCCATTCTATTCTTTGATTATAAAGGATCATGCAAATTAACTTCAAGGTATAATAATAGTCATCACTATATATCTGACGTCCCCCCCCCACCTCTCCAGAACCTCCCCCCCATTCCGACATCTTGCTTGTGTTATTTATACCAGGCCCAGGGGGCGTGGGGGCGGGGGGCCGCAGCTAACTTCTCTGGCTGCTGTGACAACACGGTGGGGAATTAGAAAGGCTTGCTCTGGGAATGCCAGCCTGCTGCCTGGAAAAGCCCTCTGGTGTGGTTTACCTTGTCTGATGTGGGCAATCTGGGACATGCAGGCGCCTGGCTTCTGTGGATCTGTGTTCACCCTGGGCCCTCTCCCTGCTGTCCCCATAGCGTCCCCAGTACCCTGGGGTGTGTGTGTGTAGGGGGGGGTCCCGGTAAGGCTGAGCCCCTCCTGGAGGTGGGCACTTCCTGTGGGCCATGCCATTTTGGAGAGGAGCTCAGTGGCCTGATGTCTGCCAGGTCCCTGGAGAGCCTGTTTTCACACAGGAGAGGCCCAGAGAAACCGGACTCACCAAGGGTTTTGCATTTGTTTGGAGAAGAACTGGGATTTGACCCCCACACACCCCAGGTCTGCTGGGGTCTAAGCAAAGGGTTTTCTTCTCACACCATGAGAAAAATACAGACTCTCTGATGATCTTCATCCCAGTCTCAGGCGGCGGCTGCCCTGAGAGCTTTCTTCATGGTGAGACAGATGCAGGCTCAGAGAGGATTCAGTCTTCTCTCCGCTTTCCACCCGCCCCTTTCAGCAAGCCCACCACTCAGTGCCGGTCACAGGATCAGGCTGGGAGTGTGTCTCCTGCCACGTCCACTCCCACTCCGTCCGCTCAGCCCTCGGATGTGAAGGGGTCAAGCTAAGAATCACCCTCCATTTACGGGGTAGAACCATCTTGGTTTATTCATTTGACAGCCAGCCCTGCCTGGGTCATCTTGGATGATTCTGACAAATCCGCAGGCGGCGTGAGGAAGAAACAAACAAAAAGCTATACCCCAGAAAGAATCTTGGTCCGTGCTTCAAGATGGGGAGAATGTCAGGAGACAATGACCCACTCGTGGGCTCAGAACCCCTAACCCATCAGGACCCAGAGAGAGAAGAGGGAAGAAGGAAGAATATTCGGAAGTAGTAACAGGTGAAGGTGTGACTTAGAAAGGAAGATAAGGCAGGAGCAGAGGAAAAACAGGCAAGTATATGTAAGTATCGATAGGCGATCAATAGTCAGCCCGTGTCTGGGCTTGGGAGAACCACTGCAGTTTCCAGTGGAGGGGGTGGGGACCAAGAACTCTGGTGGAGGGAATGGGGTTGTAGCCTTGCTGTGTGATGATCTGGGGCATCAATATCGAATTGCTAGTAAAAAGCAAAGCGGAAGAGTGACCATGGTCTGACGCAGAGCCTGTGTTCGCTGCTTCAGTCACTCCAAGCAGACCTATTTCACAGGGGCTCCCCAAGGGTCCCAAGAATCAGAGAGGTCGGGGGCAAGAGGTCACAGTCACGCTGCCAGGACATGTCGGAGCCCTGATCCTTTTTTAAAAATATATTTTTATTTTATTTATTTATTTTCTCTTTTGTTGCCCTTGTTTTTTTTTATTGTTGTTGTAGTTATTGTTGTTGTTATCGATGTCATCGTTGTTAGATAGAACAGAGAGAAATGGAGAGAGGAGGGGAAGACTGAGAGGGAGAGAGGAAGACAGACACCTGCAGACCTGCTTCACTGCCTGTGAAGCGACTCCCCTGCAGGTGGGGAGCCGGGGACTCGAACCGGGATCCTTCCGCTGGTCCTTGCACTTTGCGCCACGTGCGCTTAACCCTCTGTGCCACTGCCCGACTCCTGGAGGCCTGATTCTTATCCCCCTGTCATCGTTGACTCTGGAACCTGTGTCCAGAAATAGCTGTATCTCATCTGGGGTCCACCTTTACAATGGGAAGGGTCCAGGGGACCAGGCAGGGGCACATCGGGTTGAGGGCACATGTTACCATGCTCAAGGACCAGGGTTCGAACCCCAGTTCCCCACCTGCAGGGAGAAAGTTTTACAAGCAGTGAAGGAGGCCTGCAGGTGTCTTTCTTTCTCTCTTTCTATCTTCTCCCTCCCCTCTCAATTTCTCTCTGTCTCTCCAATAAAATGGAAAAACTGGCCGCCAGGAGCAATGGATTCCTAGTGCCGGCACGCAGCCCCGGAGATAACCCTGAAGGCAAAGGAAAAAAAGAAAAAGCACCTTATAAGTATGGTGGCTCTTGGCAATCCAGGCTCAGGTGGAGGGACACTCAGGACTCGGATATGTGTGTCCGAAGCCTCATGAACAGCCCAGGACTCGTGGGTGGCCCAGGGGTCTGAATTTCTCCCTCCCTCCCCCAGCCCCCAAGGGAGCAGGGAGAGCGTCCAGGGTGGGACAGGCTGGGGGACAGGGTCGGGTGGGCAGCTCTTCCAACAGCAGCTGCAGAATCACTGCTTGACCCTGAGCAGCCAGAGGCAGATCCGGAAAGGCCCAGAGTGTCTCTGATTCCAGCCCCTGAGTAGAGCTGTTGTCTCCAGGTGAGGGAGGAGGAGCGGGTCCCTCCCTCTCTCTCTCTCTCTCTCTCTCTCTCTCTCTCTCTGTGTGTGTGTGTGTGTGTGTGTGTGTGTGTGTGTGTGTATGCATGCAGGGGGTGGGGGGATGGCCAGCTCCTTCTAAACTGTCCTCCAGACATAGAGCCACCGCAGCTGAAGCTCTCTCCCTACCCTGCCCACTTGGGGCTGGGTGACAG
>NC_080183.1:3012219-3029719 GCF_950295315.1 Erinaceus europaeus
TGGGTTTTGGGCCCAGGGACATCTCATCTACCGGCTGCTGGCCCGGAGGAGGCGGGACGGGCCACGCAGGGTCTGGGGCAGGTGTGTGTGGACGCTGCCCCCCTGTCCCTGGTCCCTGGTCCCCGGATGGCAGGAAGCCGCCCTGTTGCTGGGTTCCCATAGGCACCCAGCTCTCCGCCAGGCACAGTTGCTAGGAGACCAGTCTGTTGTTTACCAGATGCTCCGTGGTGGTGTCGACTTCCATAATTTATGATTTATTATTCCGGTGGCAAAACTTGCGTTGTTATTTTATTATTATTATTATTATTATTTTATTTCACCTCGGTGCCCATAATTGTCAGATCCAACAAAGGTCAGGCACCGGCGGGCTGTGCAACCCCTGCTCCAGCCTCCTCAGAAGATTGCAGACTGGGAATAAAAATAAAATAAAATAAAATAAAAACATAAAAACTGCTGCTCTGAAAGGAAGCTGCTTCTCGCCTTTGTTGGTGAACTTCAGGATTCTGGAGTCTGTGGACCGTCTCTGGGTTGATCCCTCAAGAAGCTGAAGTGATTTCAGTTGTCACCGGAAAGGATGGAGCCATCCTCATCCCACACCCCTGCCCCAGATGTGAGCATCCACACCTCTGGGCTCATATCACCCCCTCCTCTCCCTTCCCTGCCAAGTGCAGGGCCAGAGACCTTGGTTCCTCCCTGTAAACCCAGGCCACCCCTCCCCCCACACACACAAAGAGTCAACCTCTTAAGAATGTTTCTTTTGTCCGGGACAAAAGTGTTGAGTCTGGAGTGATCTAGGGAAAAGCACTTGACAGAGCCTTGAGGAAGTTTCTCTCTGCCTCTGTCTGTCTCTCTCTCTCTCTTGTACCATCTGAATCAAAAAGTGGCCAAGCTCAGTGAATGTGTACATGTATGAGACCTCTTGATTGAGAAAGAGAAATAGAGATAGGAAAAAAGAGAAATAGAGAAAGAAAGGAAAAAAGAGAGAAATAGGAAAAAGAAAGGAAAAAGGAGAAATAGAGAAAGAAAGGAAAAAAGAGAGAAATAGGAAAAAGAAAGGAAAAAAGAGAAATAGAGAAAGGAAAAAGAGAAAGAGGAATAGAGAAAGAAAGGAAAAAAGAGAAAGAAATAGAGAAAGGAGGGGGAAAAGAGAGAAACAGAGAAAGAAAGGAAAAAAGAGAGATAGAGGAAAAAAGAGAAACAAGTAAAGGGAAGGAGAAAGTGAAATAGAGAGAAAGCAAGAAAGAAAGAGAAGAAGAAGAAAGAGATGCAAGGAAAAGGAAAGAGAGAGAGAAAGCAAGAAAGAAAGAGAAGAAGAAGAAAGGGAAAAAGAGATACAAGGAAAGGGAAAGAGAAAATGAGAACGGAAGAAGCAAGGAAGGAAGGAAGGAAGGAAGGAAGGAAGGAAGGAAGGAAGGAAGGAAGGAAGGAAGGAGAGAGGGAAGGAGGGAGGGAGGGAGGGAAGGCGGAAACTTGAAAAGATCCTCAGGCCTCTGAATCCCTCATCTGTTGAAGTGCCCACAGGAAGTCTGAAACAGCAGGAACAAGTGAGCAGGGCCCTGAAAGGCACGGCCACCGGCCAGGCCACCTTCTCTTTCTCCACACAGCCCCCGAATCTCTCTGGCGCCCTCAGAGTTCCGTCGATTTCCAGGAAGGGCATTTTCCTTGGCGCTGTCAGAGGACCTGACAGACTCTAATGACAGTTCACTGGGTATGGGGGTTGCTTGTTTGCCGGCCATCCACACCCGTTTCTCACCACCGGATTCCTGCTGTTCCCTGGGGGGCAGGGGGCACAGCTGGGGCGTCACAGCCAGCGGGGGACGCGAGCCCTTGGCTCCCTCTGGCTGCACTGGCGACCTCTGTCCCTCTGTCCCGCTGGGCACAGAGAGGTAGCTGAGTCAGCTGGAAAGCCAGGGCCACCGAAAACAACAACAACAAAAAAAACAGCCCAGATGTGAGGACTGGCTTTTCTCCACAAGCAGAATCTATGTCCAGAGAGACCCCCACCCCCCACCCCCACCCAGCTGGAGGGAAAGCCTGCTGGTTAGCGCTGTGTCTTGGCAGGTGCATGCACAGCTCATGGTCCACATGTCTCTCTCTCTCTCTCTCTCTCAGATAGTATTTTTCTTTTTTTTCTTTTTTAAATATCTTATTTATTTATGAGATAGATAGGGGGAGAGAGAAAGAACCAGACATCACTGGCACATGTTCTGCCAGGGATTGAACTCAGGACCTCATGCTTGAGAGTCCAAAGCTTTACCACTGCTCCACCTCCCAGACCACAGCTCTCTCTTTTTAAAACTGATTTCTTATTGGCTAGAGACAGAGAGAAATTGAGAGGGGAAGGGGAGATAGATAGATAGATAGATAGATAGACCTGCAGCTCTGCTTCACCACTCTTTCTTTTTCTATTTCCTTCTCTTCTTTCTTCCTTCCTTTCTTTCTTCCTTCATTTATTCTTTTTCTCCCTTCATTTATTCTTTACTCCTTCCTTCCTATCTTTATTTTTTCTTTCTTTCTTTCTCTTTCTGATTCTTGACACCAGCACTATGAACCCACTGCTCCTGGAGGCCATTTTTTTTTCCATTTTATTGGCTAGAGCAGAGATAAATTGAGAGAGGAGGGGGAGATAGGGAGAGAGAGAAAGAGAGAGACCTGCAGACCTGCTTCACCACTTGTGAAGCTTTCCTCCTGCAGGTGGGGAGAGGAGGCTTGAACCCAGGTCCTTGTGTGCGGTAACATGTGCACTTAACCAGCTGTGCCACCGCCCCCTTGCTCAGCCTCAGCCCTGCTCCCCGAGGCGCTGACAGGTCACACGGAAACAGGAGCTCCGGCTGACGGCCACGGCCCTGGCCACTCTCTCCTGACCTGACCCTGCTTCTGCTCTCCTCATCAGTGGCCTTGACCTTCACAATGGAGCCTCTTCCTTTTCTTCTTCTCCTCCTCTTCCTCCTCCTTCTCCCTCTTATTTCTCTCCTTTGTCTTCTCATCATCATCCTTCTTTTTTCTTTCTTTTTTCTAATTGGGAAGCTGACGGTTAACAGCAGTGTTGTTGGCACCTGGGTCCATCCTCTCATCTTACCAACACACCTTCATCCCAAACCTAAACGCCCTGCCCCTGCCCTCCACCCCTCTTGCCGCCCTCCCTCCCCAGAGCCCTGTGCTTTGCCCAGTAAGTCCAAGTCTCGCTTTGCATGTCCCCTTCCTGTTCCTGTTCTCTGTTCAGCCCTGAGTGAGATCCTCCCTCACTGGCCCCATGGAGCCCTCCCTCCCTCCTTCCCGTCTGGGACGCCCCCTCTGGCTCCCCAGGCCCCACTGCAGGCTGGCCTGCACCCACCCCCCACCCCCTGCAGCCTCCTCTGTCCCCACTGAGGCTGGGAGGGCAGGAGTCCCCATTCTCTGTGGGAATGTGGTCAGCAGGAAGGGCCCCATGGTCCTGCTCTCAGCTCCCCAGAGACAGAGATGAGGCGCGGGGCTGCTCTTTTAGCCGGACTAACAGCAGGTCACTGGGCCCTGGGCTGCCGCCAGGGTGGGGAAACAGTCCCTCAGCCCTCCCCTCCCTCTGCCCTGTGTGGTCTCCCGGTCCCCTGAGGTCCACACCTGCTTCCTAAGGTGCACAGGCCCAGACCGCCTCCACACTTGACTGGCAGAGCCTCAGCCCTCAGAGAACTGGACACGTGCTCCCCAAAGGGGGAGAGGAGAGGCCAGGGACACAACCTGGGGTCTCAAGACTGCTTGTCTGGACATGTGAGCGGTTCAGCTTCCAGCCCCTGGCACCGTGTGTGAGAGCAGCAGCAGCAGGGGAAGCTCTGGCGGCTGGGTTTCTCACCCTCTCTCTGTAGCTCTAGCTGAGTGGGAGAGCAGACTGGGGAGCAGTGAAGTCACACATGCCTGAGGGCCTGGCTCTGCGAGTAGAACAGAACATGAACCCAGACCCAGACAGGAGGGACAGGCATTTTCCTCACAGATGTCGGTCTCTGTGACAGTCCACAACAGGGTCTGTGCAGACTGCAGTTTGGGGTACACTGGCCGCCTGGCCTCACAGGAAGCATCGGAAAGGACGTTGCAGGGCACCCAGGCAATGCCCCTTCCCCGACGGCCCTCTGAAGAGGAGCATCGAGTGCTCTACCACCCAAGTACACAGAGTGACTCAGACTCTGAGATGCCTGGTCTCACAGGAACGCCTGCCTCCCACACAACAGGACTCTGCTTCCCACCCTCCTGAAAGGTGCCCACAGGCTTGCTCGTGCGGATTTTCCAGAATGCCGTCTCTTGGCAGGACACCCATATCCCTTACTCAGGCCAAGCCTCCATCAGGTAGAGGAGAGAAAACCCCTCAGAGAAGGAGGAGTGAGGCTACTGGCTAAGGCCCATGCTGAGCGGGGAAGCCCTTCCCCTGGAAGAGAAAGAAAATGAAGTAATGAGTTTATTCCTGGCTGATTGATTGATCAGAGGCAAGTCACTATAAGCCCCACTGCCCCTTTTACCCCTGTCTTTTCAATGTAAAGAATTCACTGTCTCAGGGCTGGGCAGTGGCACACCTTGTTGACTGCACACAAGGACCTGGGTTCAAGCCCTAGTCAGTTCCCACCTGCAGGGGGGAAGCTTCATGAGCAGTGAAGCAGGTCTTTAGGTCTTCAGGACTCTCTCTCTCTCCCTCTCTCTCTCTCTCTCTCCCTCTCTCTCTCTCTCTCTCCCTCTCTCTCTCTCTCTCCCTCTCTCTCTCTCTCTCTCTCCCTCTCTCTCTCTCTCTCTCCCTTCAGCCTTCCCCTCTCAATTTCTCTGCCCTATCAAATAAAATAAAGTTTAAAATAAGAATAAGAATAAAATAATTAAGAGTAAGAATAAGAATTCTCAGTCCCCCAAGCACAACCCACGGCCAGTGTTTGGTGCGACACCATTACTCCCTGGCGGCAGTTACCCACTCATTCTAAATCCAGAAGTCAGCTCGTCTGAGACAGGTGTGTTTACTGGACTTGGAGAGCAGGTAGCTAAAAAGAAATAAAGAGGAGGAGGTCTGCCCCGGCATTCAGACCTATAGACACAGTGTGAGACGGAAACAAAAGGCTCTCCACAGACAGAATCCACACCCCTTCAGCCGCCCCCCTCCGCCCCCACCGGCCGTGCCTCCTTTCCTTCCCCAGCTCGAAGGAGCAGACCTGCATCCCCCGGGGACCCGGTGTCCACCGGGGAGAGACAGAGGTCCCCAAAGCAGAAGGTGTGGATCATCACCTGTAATTGCTACCAGAAAGCCCCCAGGAAGCTTGCAGACCCTGTTCACAGGCCCAGAGAAGCAGGGAGGGGACTCTGGTTACAAGCAAAGACACCAGGAGATTCTTTCAAAGAAAGACAGGCACTGCTCTGCTTGTGCCCCCTCTACCCACAGTGTGACTCTCCCCAAACCCCTGAGTTTAGGCTTCTGGGGCAGGAAGAGAGAGGATGGGGCCAGGGGGTCGGTAATCAGCTCTTTGGAGAAAAAGAGAGAGAAAGTGAAAGGGTCCTTGCGTCTGGGGGTGCTAGCAGGAGGGGAAGGGCTGCGCCAGAGGAGGACTTTCCCACAAGCAGGAAAACACAGGTCACGTGAGCTCACCTCCGACCAGCTGATTCCCATTCCCCTGGTGAGCCCGCTGGGGAGAAGGGATTTAGAGCAAGAAAGATCTCATTACTAATTTTGTTAAAAACCCACCTGTGAACACAGCGAAGAAAAGAGGCTCTGGGATTTGGGGGGGTTCTGGGTGCTCAGGTGTCCATAGCCTTTAACCTAACAACCCACCTGTCTGTGGGACCCCTGATGGCAGAGGAGCAGTTCTGGAAAACAAGAGACTATGGAGACACACTCCCGCTCATGAAACCAAAGTAGGTTTAATAAATGTCAGGGATGGTGAGAAAGGAGGTTACACTGGGGAAGTTCAACAGGCAGCCACGTTCACAGAGCTCTTACCCTCCTGATGAGGTCAGAGTCTACACGTTATAGGCTTTGTGTCCTATTCTCTGAAGAGGTAAGGGACTAGGGTTCTTAAGTGAGGCTGGAGCAAGAGGTTCAGGACTGGTCCTCTGGAGTCTCTTTTGGGGTGTTGGTGTCATCCTTTCTGTGGTAATTTCTGGGGAAATTTTTCCAGCTGTCCCTTCTCCAGAGCAGAATGGATGCTTTTGCACCTTGGACCACACCATCCCTCCACTCAGAGAACAGAGAAGCTCTAAGTCGGCGTCTTCCTCTGGGAGACAGTCCCCAGGATGGTCTAGCTCTTGGGGTTCATGTCTTGAGAGCACACTTCCCCGTGAAGGTAGGCTGGGCGCAGAGCCTACAAAGTGCAAGGACCAGCGTAAGGATCCATCTGCAGGGGCGTCGCTTCACAGGCGGTGAAGCAGGTCTGCAGGTGTCTGTCTTTCTCTCCCCCTCTCTGTCTTCCCCTCCTCTCTCGACTTCTCTCTGTCCTGTCCAACAACGAACGACATCAACATCAACAACAACAATAATAACCACAACAAGGCTACAACAAGAAGGGCAACAAAAAGGGGGAAAAGTGGCCTCCAGGAGCAGTGGATTCATGCATGGTGCAGGCGCTGAGCCCCAGCAATAACTCTGGAGGCAAAAATAAAATAAAATAAATTTAAAGAAGGGGGCCGAGTGGTGGCACACCCAACTCAGCACACGTAGTACTATGCTCAAGGATAAATGTGAGGGCCTGGGTTCGAGCCCCCACTCTCCACCTGAGATTTCACAGCCAAGATTGGGTGGTAGCTTTTCTCACTCTTTCTTGTCCCCTCTAGATATTTGCCCTCCTTTGTTCTGAGTAAGAACAAACATCATCCATCGTGCTGTGAACTGTCCCAGGGAGAGGCCACAGTGACAAAGAACTGGGGACAGTCTCTGGCCAGCAGCCAGCGAGAGCCTCAGAGTGAGCCTCCAGTCCCTCAGAAACCCATGTGTTGCTGGCAGGGGCTGCTTCCCTGAGCCCAGCTATCAACCAGGTGCACGACCAGGTGACCCCAGCTGGAGCATGTGAGCGCCACAGAAACATGAGGCCCAACTCAGCCGCACCTGAATTTCTGACCCACAGAATCCTTGCCATGAGCTTTGGTTACTGTGAGCCACACTCCCAGGGCAGAGAAAGGATGTTTCTCTTTCCCACAAGTCCCGACCAGGACCACGTGACTCGAATTCGCATCTCCAGACCAGCTGTGCCGCTTTCATGGATGATCAAGGTTGTCTCACCAGAGGAGCTGGACTCAAAGCGAGTCGCTTCCAAGCTGTGCGCCTCACTCAGACATTGGCGCTGGGCTGAAATCATGGCCGTAAAAGGGGTCTGGACAACCTCTAATCCTCACCACCTGTGAAGGTGTATTTTATTTGGGAATCTGGTCTGGAGCATGGTCCTTATAAAGGAGAGAGCTGGAAGTGCAGATTTTGAGGCAGGCAAAGAAGAGACCAAGAGAAGAAGCTGTGGTGTGGGGCTGAGAATAGAACACAGCCGCTGTTTGGGAGACACGGTGGCAGAGAGACATGGTGGCAGCTATTCTCAGAGCCAGAAGAGAGCCTGCCTCGTACATAACAGCTTCAGGCTGCAGGTCCCCTGGACGATGAAAGAGAACTCCTCTCTCTAACTAAGCCACCCAATCAACATTGATGGCATGTGACAACGGCAGTCCCCAGCAATGGCAACGAAAGGACACCCGAGAGCTGAATGTTGTGAGGGTCTATATCAATATGAACACAGTGACCGAGTGCCCAGCACTTTGCCTGCTAATGGGCCTTCATCCCAAGGGCACTAAGTCAAGCAAGGAGAACCTGGACTTCAAGCCTAGATCCAATGCAGAGAGCTGAGACATCAAATCTGAAAGACATTCAGGGAGAAGTGGTGAGATCATTGGGTCTGAGACCAGCCGAAGGGAAGGGGCTATGCTGAGCGCGCCCAGCTCACAGTAAAGCCTCCTGAGTTCAACCAGCTTTATGTTAGCTCTTGGCCGCTTAACTCATCCTGCCAGGTTCCAGGCTGCCGCAGCAGTCACCAGCCCTGCTCCTGAAAGAGGTTTGCAACGTGCATCAGGGCTAGGGTGAGATAGACCTTTACACCTGTGAGGATAGCACCCTCAAATAACAAACAAAAACAAGACAGAAAGAGCGAATGCTGGCAAGCTGTTGGAGGGGTGGGGGAAATAAGGTCTTTCTATATTATTGGTGGGAACTGAAATGAGTTCACCCTCTGTGGAAAGCAGTCTGGCGAGCCCCCCCAAATGTTTTAAATGGTGTAATGAGCACAGACTTGCTCAGCTTTCTTTGGATAAGTGGTGGTGGTGGTGGTGGTTGTAGTGGTGGTGTGTGTGAGGTGGGAGGGAATGTTTTCTTTTTCTTTTTTTTTTTCCTCCAGGGTTATTGCTGGGGCTCGGTGCCTGCACCATGAATCCACTGCTCCTATAGGCCATTTTCCCCCTCTTGTTGCCCTTGTTGTTGTAGCCTTGTTGTGTTATTATTGTTATTGTTGATGTTGTTCAATATTGGATAGGACAGAGAGAAATGGAGAGAGGAGGGGGAAGACAGAGAGGGGGAGAGAAAGACAGACACCTGCAGACCTGCTTCACCGCCTGGGAAGCGACTCCCCTGCAGGTGGGGAGCCTGGGGCTCAAACCGAGATCCTTACGCCGGTCCTTCCAAGTTGTGTCATGTGCGCTTAACTCGTTGTGCCACCTCCCAACCCCTGGAGGGGGGGAATGTTTTCTTTGGATAGTATATGGATTGCTGAATCACAACAGCAGGGCCTAGGGAGATAGTATAATGGCTATGCAAAAAGACTGTCATACCTGAGGCATAAAAGGCCACAGGTTCAATCCCCAACACCACCATAAGACAGAGTTGAGAACTGCTTTCATTAAAAAAAAAAAAAATCCAAAGAGATTTCTGTGCACCTCTGTATTTATTGCAACACTAGTCAAATAACCAAGATGTGGAAACAACCCAAATGCCCAACAGCTGATGTGTGTCTAGGGAAGTTGCGGTCTAAGCACCCAACGGAATATTACTCAGCTATGAGAAATGATGGGGTCTCCACAAAGGGTGGAGCTTGAAGGAACCATGTTACGAGAAATAAGCCAGGAGGCAAGGGACAAATTATGAGCTCATTCCTAGCTGGGACTTAAGAAACAAAGGGGAAATGCAGGGAGACATATTAATGGTCTGACTGAACAGATCCAGGGATTACAAAGAGGAGTGGAGTGGGGCGGGGCCCCGAGTCCCATGGTAGAGGAAGGTGACAAGTTGGTGGAGGGGCAGGTGCGCTGACACCTGTCACAGGAAGGTAAAAAGCTACACACCCAGCGACAATAGCGGCTTGTGAATCTTCATTTTCCCCAAGAAAATGATTGAGTTTTAAAAAAGAAAGAACACTTGGCAGGTCTCGCTAACCGTGCTGGGGAGAGAAGCAGAGACCAAACTGTTTAACCCCAATATTGCATTTCATTTCCTTCCTTCCTTCCTTCCTTCCTTCCTTCCTTCCTTCCATTCTTTCTTTCTTTTTCCTTTCTTCCTCTTCCTTTTTTTTTCTTTCCTCTCTCTCTCTCTTTCTCTCTCTCCCTCTCTCTCTCCCAAAAATGATTTTACAACTGACTTGTGAGATGAAACACCCTGCAGTGAAAAATATGGTCAAAGTGTCTGAGAAAATGGTTGTGATCCAAGCTCACTACTGGGTCAGAGTGACATGCACAGACAGCACCGTCTATAGGAGCTGTCTCAGAGGAAGAACTGCTGGGTTATGCTTGCTTAAAAATAGTCCTTTTGGGGGAATTACAGTAGCACAACGGGTTAAGCGCACGTGACACAAAGTGCAAGGATAGAGTAAGGATCCCTGTCATTGCTTCTCTGCTGGACATGAGTGTTGGTGGGTGGATCCAGACACCCAGCCTGTTTCTTCCATTTCCTAGTGGGGCAGGGCTCTGGAGAGGTGGAGTGAACCGTCATCCTTAATGACCATTGAAGTTAAAGTGTCCAGCAAGAAAGGAGGAGGAGGAAGAGAAAAAGAAGCAGAAGAAGCAGAAGAAGAAGAAGAAGAAGAAGAAGAAGAAGAAGAAGAAGAAGAAGAAGGAGAAGGAGAAGGAGAAGGAGAAGGAGAAGGAGAAGGAGAAGGAGAAGGAGAAGGAGAAGGAGAAGGAGAAGGAGAAGGAGAAGGAGAAGGAGAAGGAGAAGGAGAAGGAGAAGGAGAAGGAGAAGGAGAAGGAGAAGAAGAAGAAGAAGAAGAAGAAGAAGAAGAAGAAGAAGAAGAAGAAGAAGAAGAAGAAGAAGAAGAAGAAGAAGAAGAAGAAGAGGAAGAAGAAGAAAAGGAAAAAGAAGCCTTCCCACCTGCCCTCTTCAGCCCTCGCTGGAGTCTAGTCTGCATCTCCTCACAGAAAGTGTTCAAACAGGAGATCCTGCCTCACTGTCTTCACTCGGGACTTTATTCCATAAGCTTCACACACACCATGTCACGTTGATTCTCTCCTGGGTCTGGAGTGTAGGTGTTCGGGAATGTAGAACACCAAGGTAGCACTGGAAGCACAGTGTACTCAGGGGTGATAGTGTAAGGACACCAGGCAAGGGAGATATCACCTTGAACGCCCCTGGCTCCTGGCCACTTTTCTGAGCAAGGTATCAGATACCCTGACACCATGTTGCAGTAAGTAGCTGGACCTCTCAGGAGGGGGAGAGGGTGCAACCACCCTTGGACTTCCCTCTCATCCTTGATCAAAGGGATGGGGGAATGTGAGGGCTGTCTTAAGACAATCAGACACACACGTCCAGACGCCAGGTTGGAATGACTGAGCCTTTGCACATGTTGACTCACTTTCCAGGCACGGGGGGGGGGGGGCATGTTCTAAGGAGCAGGAGGCTGGGGGAGACAAGCACGGGCTGGGTGTGATGGCGCTTGGGGTCCAGGATGTAGTGTGCTGATGGCAATGCCTGGCAAAACAAAAAACCGTGGGGAGGCACTCTGGGTTGAGCGCCCACATTGCCATACATAAGGACCTGGGCTCGAGCCCCTGCTGCCCACCTGTGTGTTTGGGAGACACTTTTGAATGAGGAGGCAGGTCTCCAGGTGCCTATCTGACTCTCTCCCTCTCTATCTTCCCCTCCCCTCTCAACTTCTCTCTGTCCTGTCAAATAAAGAAAAGAAATTAAAAGGAGATAAAAAGATAATAAAGGAGGATGGCTCCTAGGAGCAGTGGGTTCATTGTAGGAAGAAAGAAAGAAAGAAAGAAGGAAAGAAAGAAAGAAAGAAGAAAAGAAAAAGGGGGCTATCAGTTTGGTGGGGTCTAAGTCAACTCTTTGGTTGTTCCATAATTATTTGGGGGGTTGTCAATTTAAAAAAAACTGGGCCAAAGTAGTAAACAAACAGCTTTCTTTCTTTCTTTCTTTCTTTCTTTCTTTCTTTCTGTCTGTCTGTCTGTCTTTCTTTCTTTCTTTCTTTCTGTCTTTCTTTCTTTCTTTCTTTCTTTCTTTCTTTCTTTCTTTCTTTCTTTCTAGGGTTATGACTAGGGCTCTGTGTCAGCACTGCCAACTGCAAATCCATAGCTCCTGGCGGACACTTTAAAAATTTTTTTCTAATTTTTATTAGGACAGAGAGAAATTGAGAAAGGATGAAAGGACAGGGAGATGGAGAGGAGAGTGAGACAGACACCTGCAGATCTGCTTCACTGCTCCTGAAGTAGACCCTCCCCCCCCCCCCCGCAGGTGGGGAGTGCTGGCTGGAACCCAGTCCTTGCTCTTGGCAACAAACAGTTTTCTAAAGAAGAGACACACATGGTCCACAGACACATAAAGAAATGCTTCACTTCACTTGTCATCAGAGAAATGCAAATTAAAACTCTACTGAGCTCCCATCTCACACCTGAGAGAAGGGCTTCCTTCAGCAAACCAGGAAGGGGCAGGTGTCGGCGAGGTTGTGGAGAAAAGGGAACTCTGCTCCCATGCTGGTGGGAAGGCAAACGGGGCAGCTCCTGGGAAGACTGTGTGGACAGTCCTTAAACAAGTAAAGATGGAATCACCTCGTGACCCAGCCATCCCACTCTGAGGCGTGTACCCAGCAGCCACTCGGCCACTCGTTAGAAGGGACAGGTGCAGCCCTGTGCACACAGCTGCGCTGCTCACAACAGCCCGAGAGTGGGTGCAGCCTCGGTGCCCGTCAGCAGGTGACCGGCGAAAGAAGCGATGGGATCTCTAGTCCCTGGAATATTACTCTGCAATCAAAAAAGGCGCTATTGTGTTCTTTGGGGCCAAAATGGGTAGAACTGGGAGTGAAATAAGGAAAGAGATGAAAGACAGCTACCAGATGGTTTCACTCAGTTGTGGAATCTAGAAAGCTGATTCACATGAACTTGCCAAAAAAAATAAAATAAAAATTCCACTGCTCTACTCCCAGGGGATCTTTTTTTTTTTTTTTAAGTATGATTTGATTTGATTTTTGCCTCCAGGGTTACCCCTGGAGTTCAGAGGCTGGCACTATGAATTCACATAGTGGATATACATACATACATACATACATATATATATATATAGAGAGAGAGATATATGTTTTGTTTTTGTTTTTTTCCTATCTTTTTATTTGACAGGACTGAGAGGAATTTGAGAGGAGAGGGGGAAATGGAGAGGGAGAGCGACACCGGCAGACCTGCTTCCCTAGTGCGTGTGGGCCCTCCTGCCGGCTCTGTGTTCATCGTGCTTGAGATGCCGTCCTAGAGGGGCCGCATTGATGAGGCAGAGAGCCACGCCGGCTGCAGCTGTCTGCTCCTGGAGCTCACCTTGGAGAGAGGAGCCCAGGGGACATAGCAGCTCCCATACAGGGTGCTGGGTGCAGGGTGCTACACCCTGCTGGGAAGAGACACAAGGCCCCACCTAGTCCCGGGGACCCAGTCATGCTTCCCAGAAACAGAAGCAGATTTTGAAGGCTGAGTCAGGTTTCTAGATGAAACGTAGCAAAAGGATGTTCTGGTCCCAGAACAGCAGGTGCAAAGGCCCTGGGGCATGCCCGCAGCCTGTAGCTGAAGACAGTAGTTAAAGAAGCAGAGTTTGATCCTGAAAGACTTTCGGGTTTATGCAAAAGAAGGAACTTTCCTTCCTTCCTTCTTTCTTTTTTTTTTTTCCACATGCAAAGGAGAATTTCTTCAAGTCTGAAAGCTGCACACGGTTGCTAGCTTAGGATCTCACCGCCAAAGCCACATGCAGCATGACGGGGTGGCCAGGGCTGTGTAGTCTCGAGCAGGACACCCCAGAGCTTTGAGAAGAGCCACCATCAGTGGGTCGAACATGAACTCCAGGGATGCGGGGAGAGGGAGGGCAGAGCAGAGAGGGACGTCCGCCTCCTCCTGCAAGCCTGTGAGGGTGTCTGTGCTATTTCTGAGCTGACGGGACGCAGACACGCACACTGGGTGCAGGCTGGGACCTGACCGCGGACACTTGTGTCTCCCTCACTCCCTGCCCTGAGCCGAGCTGTCAGCGTCCCCCGCCAGCAGGGTCCAAGAAGTGATTTGCACACTCCCTGGTTCTCTGGATCCTGTCCATCCCTGCCTTCCCTTCACTTCCAGAATAAATAGAAAAAGCGACTGCTCCGGGCGCCAGATTTGTGTTCTTGCCTTCGGAGATTGTTTTTTCTTTTTTGCATCTGTGTGTATGTTAAACAGCAAGAAGAAAGTCGCGAAACTCAAGGAGTTCCCCCCAAAGTAAATCAATTTGCGGTTGAATGTGCTGTGGAATTTGTTTGCAAACCTACGAGAGCGAATCGAGCTTAAAAAAGATGCATTTGGATGTGACTGCAAAGTTCTGGAAAGTTCTTTGAACACATGTAAACATGATATGTGTAAGCAAATGTTTAACTTGCCTTTTTTACTTCTACAAATTATATTATGAAATCAGACGTCTGTGACTTCTTAAGAATGTCAGATCAGTGTATTCCGGCAACACAGATAATTGCCTGGAGCTGGTGTCGGGCTTCTAGGTTTGGGTTGTTTTTTTTTTTTTGGGGGGGGGTATAGGGGTTGCCTTGCCTGCCTTCTGACAATGAATTAAAGCCTGAGCCCTGGGTCCATTTGCAGAATGCAGGTGGAGGGACTGAAGGAAGCCCAGGACCTCAGCGAGGTGGGCTAGCAGGAGAAAGACAAACTCCGAGGGCCCCAGACCTGATGCTTCCTCTTCCTGGGGGCCCCTGTTTGCCCTGGCTTCCTGCCCTTTCTCCTTGGGTGCACCAGGCTTGACTCAGGAGAAGGAAGGAAGGAAGGAAGGAAGGAAGGAAGGAAGGAAGGAAGGAAGGAAGGAAGGAAGGAAGGAAGGAGCAGGATGCTGTGGATCTGATCACAGTACCAAAGCCGCCTTCGCAGGGCACCCAGACAAGCAGGCTGGAGGCAGCTCAAATCTAACTGCCCCGCCAGTGTCACCACTGATGGAGGTTTTGAGATTAGCATTTCTGAGCACAGACGACATGAGAAGGGGTCATCTAACAAGAGGACTCTTGCACTGTTCTGAGAAGGGTGCAAGGCCGTGGAAGATGGGGTGGGCACGGCCTGTTATTATGAGATGTTTCTATCAGCCCTGCAGTTGGGCAGGAAGGATGCTCACTGGAGGGATGGCAGGACTTTAAATGGATTTATTATTATCTTTACTTATTTACTGGATAGAAACAGCCAGAAATCAAAAGGAAATGGGGAGATAGAGAGGGAGAGAGACGCCTGCAGCCCTGCTTCACTGCTCACCAAGCTTTCCCCTGCAGGTAGGGATTAGGGGATTGAACCCAGGTCCTTGCACATTGTTACACTGGCACTGAGCCGGGTGCATCACCACCCACCTGATCCTGGATGGCAGGACTTTACAAATGACCAACAATTGTGCTCTCCTGCAGTTGGGCAGCTGGGGGCTCGAACCGGGATCCTTACTCCGGTCCTTGAGCTTTGCGCCACGTGTGCTTAACCTGCTGCGTCGCCACCCGACTCCCCCTGCTCTTTCAAAGAAGGACCATTGGCCCCTAGAGGAAGCCTGAGCTGGACATGCTGGAAAGGAGGTCCCACGGACTCTGAGAGCTGCCCAGGTGCAGGGAGGTGCCAGGACAGGGCCTTGGGCGCAGCGTGGCCTGCGAGTCCTGGGGGCTTGGGCTGGGCTGCTCAGGGGGCTGTCACAGCACCTGCCTGGGTGTTGGGCAGACGGGCCTCTTACCGGAAGCAGTCCAAGGCGCCCTGAGCAGGAAGGGTATTGACAGCTCAGAGCAGGAGGCCCCTGTGCTCTGATAACAGTGGATAGGAAGATGGGAACGGGCAGGGACGAAGTCATGTGGACCAAATACTAGGCTAAAATCCTGAAATCTGTCTGTTTGCTGTGGGGGCAGCCGCCCTCCAGCCCCTTTGACTGCCCTGTGGACCTGCAGCCGGAGCTCATTCCAGGGGCAGCCGAGCTGACCTGGAACAGAAGCACAGGGGTCCTGCGGCCTCCATTGTGCAATGTTCAGTCTGCTAAGAGCCGCAAATGTCCGTGGGAGTGTGTGGGTGTGGAAATAGGTCAGAAGTTTTAGGTGAGCCAAGCTCTCCTCCTCTCCTCCTCCACCTCTTCCTCTTCCACCTCTTCCTCCTCCTCCCTCTTCTCTTCCTCCTTTTCCTCCCCTTCCTCCTTCTCCTCCTTCTGCTCCTTCTCTTCCCCTTTCTCCTCCTCTATTTTTTAAAATCTTTATTGATTGGATAGACACAGCCAGAAATTGAGAGGGAAGGTGGTTACAGAGAGGGAGAGAGACAGAAGCCACTCATGAAGCTTTCCCTCTGCAGGTGGGGACAGGGGACTCAAACCTGGCTCCTTCTGCACTGTAATATGTGCGCTCAACCAGGTGCGCCACCACCGGGCCCCACCTCCTCCTCTTTCTCCTTCTCCTCTTCTTCCTTCTGTTCCTCCTCCCTCTTCTTCCTTCTCCTTCTCTTCCTCTTTCTCTTCCTCTTTCTCCTTCTGATCCCTCTCTTTCTCCTCCTCCTTTTTTTTTTTGCCTCCAGGGTTGTTGCTGGGGCTCAAGACACACACACACACACACACACACACACACACACACACACACACACACACACACACACACACACAGACACTGCTGTCTCTTACTGAAAAGATCATTCTACCTTCTGGAACAAGAAAAAATATTCATACAGGAACTGATAAAAACAATTTTTTTTATTTTTCAGTGTTTTATAATCTTTATTTATTTATTAGATGGAGACAGTCAGACATCAAGAGTAGTGAGGAGGTAGAGAGACAGACAGACAGACACCTGCAGCCCTGCTTCACCACTCACAAAGCTTCCCCCCTGCAGGTGGGACCCAGGGCCTTGAACCCAGGTCCTTGTGCTCAGCCAGGGGCACCACCCCCCAGGCCCCCTGACAAAAACAATTCTTAGACCCTGTAATTAGTGGAATGGTAGATTAATTTCTGTTCTATCGAGGTGCAAATTCTTCTTATTGTTAAAATGTGTTATTTATTTGTTTATCTATTTATTTATTATTGGGTAGAGACAGAAATTGAAGGAGGAGAAAGAGAGGGAGATAAATTGAGAGACACCTTTAGTCCTGCTCCACCACTCAGGAAGCTTCTCCCCTGCAAGTGGGAAGCTCGAACCCGGGTCCTGAGGCATTCCCTCAATCTGGTGTGCCAACGCCAGGCCTCAAAACTCCGTCTTTGTCACAAGAGCTGGCGGCACACATGGCCCCTGGGGTGAAAGGCAGCTTGGGCACCAGGGAAGTTGGCACAGACCTGGCCTGGACCTTGGCATCGCCGAGCCCAGCCAACCAGCCCTGGACACAGGGTCCTCAGCCCCGGGCAGGCCCTGGCAAGCAGCCTCTGCATGTCTGTGGCTTCCCCGGTGTGGTCCCGGCTGGGCTGGCAGCTCGGCTCTGTGATTTTCCACGCTCCTGGGGTCGGGATTAAGTCTATCAGAACTGGGAGATTTTGTGTGATTTGAGACAGGCGGCGTCTGCAGCCCCTCCTCCCACCTCCCTCCTCTGTGCAGGGGAAGCCAGACTTGGTTTTGTCCTGTCATGCTTTGAGTTTGCAGGGCCTGGAACTGCTTCCAGAACAATCTTTCTCAGTGCCCAGCAGCATTTGGGCCAGACCTGAGGGCTGTGTGTGTTTCCATGACAGAAAGAGAGAAAGAGACAGAGACGGAGAGATAAACACACACAGAGACAGAGAGACAAACACACACAGAGACAGAGAGACAAACACACACAGAGACAGAGAGGCAAACACACACAGAGACAGAGAGACAAACACACACAGAGACAGAGAGATAAACACACACAGAGACAGAGAGATAAACACACACAGAGACAGAGAGGCAAACACACACAGAGACAGAGAGACAAACACACACAGAGACAGAGAGACAAACACACACAGAGACAGAGAGATAAACACACACAGAGACAGAGAGATAAACACACACAGAGACAGAGAGATAAACACACACAGAGACAGAGAGGCAAACACACACAGAGACAGAGAGGCAAACACACACAGAGACAG
>NC_080183.1:3032219-3107208 GCF_950295315.1 Erinaceus europaeus
AGCATCCAACCTTGATCTGGGGGCTGGGAACAGATCCTCCTTTGTCTCTGGAACTGAGCCAAACAAATCCCGCAGATTCGATGATCACTCTCCCCCTCTCAGACTCCTGTTCCTTCTCCCCAAGTCTGCTGACATAGTCTGCTGACCCCACTCTGGCCTTCTCATCCATTTTCCCTTCACAGCTGCAGAAGCCCCTTCATCCGCTCAAGCAACCAGGAATTGGTGAGCACTGACTTCATGCCAAGGACTCTACTGGAGCCACAGAGGAGCATCTCAAAGCAGAGAAGATCAATAAGGACATAGGTGAGAAAGAATGATGCAAAAGACACTGATGCTGTGCGAAGTGCCGCAAAGGGATGGAGAGTGTGAGCTGGGTGTGAGGAGGGGAGAGGACTGCTTGTGGATGCTCAGAGCAGACCAGTCTGAGGGCGTGGAGCTGAGGTGCGATTAAAATATATAAACCATCTGGGGAACTCTCAGAAGGCTAGAAGTGGACCTGCCCTATGACCCCACAATTCCTCTCCTGGGGATGTAACCCAAGAAGCCAAACACACCCATTCAAAAAGATCTGTGTGCACCTGTGTTCATAGCAGCACAATCTGTAACAGCCAAAACCTGGAAACAACTCAGGTGTCCAACATCAAATGAGTGGCTGAGAAACCTGTGGTCTAGATACACAATGGAATACTACTCAGCTATGAAGAATGCTGGACTCACCTTCTTCACCTCATCTTGGATGGAGCTGGAAGGAATCCTGTCAAGGCAGATAAGTCAGAAAGAGAAGGATGAAGATGAGATGACCCCACTCATGGACAGAAGTGGAGAAATCAGAACAGAAGGGGAAACACACAGCAGAACTGGACTGGGTTTGGTGTCTTGCACCAAAGTAAAGGACTCTGGGGGTGTGTAAGGGGTCTCTCAGCTGCTCGTGCTGATGGTGAAAGAGGACCTAGGTTGGGGGTGAGAGTGTTTTGCAGAAAACTAAGACATTTTACACATGGACCAGAGACTGTATTTACTACAAATCATTATTCCATTCCCAATGGAAAAAAAATTAAAGAATTAGAAACAAAAAGAACCCCAATGCAGGGACTCTAGACACAAAATTCCTACTGAGGATTCTAGTGAGAGGTCTGCAATGGACATCAGGCTTGGTATGATCAAGGGACAGACAGCACAGCATGGTCAGGTGAGCCTTGGGGGGGTGACTGGGCACTTTGGGCAGAGAGCTGGGCTCACGTTCCCAGACAGGATAAAGCCACGAGTCATGGCACGGAGACCTCACTCGAGTTACTCAGCCAGAGATTGTAAGACACAACCAGAAAGTTGGGAAAAGAGGACAGAGAGAGAGAGAGAGAGAGACAGCAGTGTGAATCTTTATAGTGACCTCAATGAGTGTGCGGTTGGGAGCCATGTAGAGAGAGAGTGGCCCAGTGGTCCTCACCCAGTGGACATTCCCTGCTGATGGACAAGTTCTCCTGGCAGTTCAGTGAGTCAGGAGGAAGAAGGCCAGGGGTGTGGAGTTCATAGCACACTCACTGGGTTTGTCTGTCTTTCCTTCCTCCCTTCCCTTCTTTCTTCCCTTCCTTCCTTCCTTTCTTTCTTTATCTCTTTATTTCTTGTTTATTCATATTAGTGGCTTAACATTGGTTTACAAAACTGTAAGACAACAGGGGAGAATTCCCACCACCAGAGCTGTGTTCCTACTGCCTCATCTGGGAAGTGCAGTGGTTGTCCCAAGGTCACAAATACAGGCTGATTCTATCACTGTGCCTATGTCTATGCCTCTGCCTCTGCCTCTGCCTCTGCCTCTGCCTCTGCCTCTGCCTCTGCCTATGCCTATGCCTATGTCTATGCCTCTGTCTATGCCTCTGCCTATGCCTATGCCTATGCCTCTGCCTCTGCCTCTGCCTCTGCCTCTGCCTATGTCTATGCCTCTGCCTATGTCTATGCCTCTGCCTCTGCCTCTGCCTCTGCCTATGCCTATGCCTATGCCTATGCCTATGCCTATGTCTATGCCTCTGCCTCTGCCTCTGCCTCTGCCTCTGCCTATGCCTATGCCTATGCCTATGTCTATGTCTATGTCTATGCCTCTGTCTCTGTCTCTGCCTCTGCCTCTGCCTCTGCCTCTGCCTATGCCTATGCCTATGCCTATGTCTATGCCTATGCCTATGCCTATGCCTATGTCTATGCCTATGCCTCTGCCTATGCCTCTGCCTCTGCCTCTGTCTCTGTCTCTGCCTCTGCCTCTGCCTCTGCCTCTGCCTATGCCTATGCCTATGCCTATGTCTATGCCTATGCCTCTGCCTATGCCTCTGCCTCTGCCTATGCCTATGCCTATGTCTATGCCTCTGTCTCTGTCTCTGTCTCTGCCTCTGCCTCTGCCTCTGCCTCTGCCTATGCCTACGCCTATGCCTATGTCTATGTCTATGCCTATGCCTATGTCTATGCCTTTGTCTATGCCTATGTCTATGTCTATGTCTCTGCCTCTGCCTCTGCCTATGTCTATGCCTATGCCTATGTCTATGTCTATGTCTATGTCTCTGCCTCTGCCTATGCCTATGCCTATGCCTATGCCTATGCCTATGTCTATGTCTATGTCTATGCCTATGCCTATGCCTATGCCTATGCCTATGTCTATGCCTTTGTCTATGCCTATGTCTATGTCTATGTCTCTGCCTCTGCCTCTGCCTATGTCTATGCCTATGCCTATGTCTATGTCTATGTCTATGTCTCTGCCTCTGCCTATGCCTATGCCTATGCCTATGTCTATGTCTATGTCTATGTCTCTGCCTCTGCCTATGCCTATGCCTATGCCTATGCCTATGCCTATGTCTATGTCTATGTCTATGCCTATGCCTATGCCTATGCCTATGCCTATGTCTATGCCTTTGTCTATGCCTATGTCTATGTCTATGTCTCTGCCTCTGCCTCTGCCTATGTCTATGCCTATGCCTATGTCTATGTCTATGTCTATGTCTCTGCCTCTGCCTATGCCTATGTCTATGCCTATGCCTATGTCTATGTCTATGTCTATGTCTATGTCTCTGCCTCTGCCTCTGCCTATGTCTATGCCTATGCCTATGTCTATGTCTATGTCTATGTCTCTGCCTCTGCCTATGCCTATGTCTATGCCTATGCCTATGTCTATGTCTATGTCTATGTCTCTGCCTCTGCCTATGCCTATGTCTATGCCTATGCCTATGTCTATGTCTATGTCTATGCCTATGCCTATGCCTATGTCTGTGTCTATGTCTATGCTTATGCCTATGTCTATGTCTATGCCTATGTCTATGTCTATGCCTATGCCTATGCTTCTGTCTCTGCCTCTGCCTCTGCCTCTGCCTCTGCCTATGTCTATGCCTATGCCTATGCCTATGCCTATGTCTATGTCTATATATTATAAGTTATATCCCCATCTTTTTCTATGATCCTGCCATCACTTCTTCTCTGGTTCACCTCTACACTTATTACTACTTCCAAATATCTCTCCTTTTCTCCTCTCCTCTCTCAGATAAGCCAAACCATGCCTGGCTTCCCCTGTTTTGCAGATTTGCTTACCCTTCTGTGACGGTATAAAAACAAGACTCCTGGTGACACTTCTCTGTGTGTGTGTGTGTGTGTGTGTGTGTGTGTGTCTGTCTGTCTGTCTGTCTCTGTGTGTTTGTGTCTGTATGTCTATGTCTGTATGTGTGTGTGTCTGCATGAGTGTGTGTGTGTCTGCATGTGTTTGTGTGTGTGTGTGTGTGTGAGAGAGAGAGAGAGAGATTGAGAGAGAGAGAGACATCTGACTCAGACCCTGCATTAGAACAAGCCATGATTCCAGGGCCTGATCGAGTCTGAAAGCCTCTTGGGCAGGGGATGAGGTCTCCTCTGCTTTCACAGCCCACAGCCTGGGGAGGGAAGGATACAAGGATCCAATCACCTTCTGCAGAGAGAGACCAGGAGGCAGCAGGGAACATGGGTGCCTGAGATTCAGCTGGCTAGGGGCTCTGGCGCCCCTGCCCCCCCCCCCCGTTCCCCTTCCTTCTTGCCCTGCCTGAGCCCAGCTCCTCAAGAGGGGCTCTTCCTCCTCTGTGTGTGTGAGCTCACTCGAGCCACCTGGGGACACAGCCGGCCACCTCAGAGCTTGGCTTACACGTGCTGGGTGTCAGCAAGAGGCTTCCTCCCTCATCTGTTAGTTCCTAGGGGCACTCCCTGACACTGAAGGGTTCTCAGTGTGCCTGGAGCATGCGGCCAGCACCCCTACATCCTCTCTCTGCAGTGGGGGGAGTGTGGGGGCGGGAGGAGGGGATCTGGGGCTAACATACTCAGGCAAAGAAGCAGGAGACCTTCCCTCAGGAGTCCTCACAGAACCAGCCTGTGAAAAATGCAAACTTGGGGCTCGTTCTAAATAGACTCGACTTGCCAAGATGTTACCCATCCCTTAATTAGACAGGGTTTGTTTTATTTATTTCTCTTTGTTGTTGGTTTTTTCAATTGCCTTCATTTATTGGATAGAGATAGGCAGAAATTGAGAGGGGATAGGGAGATAGAGATGGAGAGAGACAGAGAGACACCTGCAGCCCTGCTTCACCACTTGTGAAGCTTCCCCCCTTCAGGTGGGGACCAAAGGATTGAACCTGGGTCCTTGTGTACTGTCATTTGTGCGCTCAAACAGGTGTGCCACCACCCAGCCCCTACTTATTTCTTTCTTTCTGTCTTTTACATGTTTCATGGCTTGGGGAGTCTAGATAAGACGTAAATGTGTGTTTTTGTTCAAGAAGTGACTTACAGAGAGAGAGGGGGGTGGTAGCATACTGGTTGTGCAAAGAGACTCTCATGCCTGAGGCTCTGAAGTCCCAGGTTTATTCCCCTGTTCCACCATAAGCCAGAGCTGATCAGTTATCTGGTAAAAAAAAGAAAAAAAAAAAAAGGATGGAAGAACGGAGGAAGGAAGGAAAGACTGAATGATATAGAGATATAGAAAGGGACTATTAAGCTGAATTTGCTCTCCTTGTAAATAAAATCTATTTCTTTTTTTAATATTTTTATTTATTTCCTTTTGTTGCCCTTGTTGTTTTATTGTTGTAGTTATTATTGTTGTTGTTACTGATGTCATTGTTGTTGGATAGGACAGAGAGAAATGGAGAGAGGAGGGGAAGACAGAGAAGGGGAGAGAAAGATAAGACACCTGCAGACCTGCTTCACTGCTTGTGAAGCGACTCCCCTGCAGGTGAGGAGCCGGGGTCTTGAACCGGGATCCTTCCTTGCGCTTTATGCCACGTGTGCTTAACCGATGGCTCCCGTATTTCTATCAGTGATTGAATAGTGATTTCCGAGGTTGATCACCAGGAGCAGTGGATTCGGAGTGCTGGCACCAAGCCTCAGGGATAACCCTGGAGGGAAAAAAAAGTGGGGGGTGGTGGAGAGAGGGGAGAGAGAATGGCTGGAATGGGGCAAAGACAAGCGGTTCCCCCCCCCCCCCGCCCCTCAACCTGGCTGCTGGGAGCCCAGGGCCTGGAGCAGACTTGGTATCCAGAAGCTCAGGGAAAGTTCTGGGACATGAAGAAGGCAGGCCTCTCCTCCCCTGCAGGCCCTGAGCCCCTAAGGCAGCTCTCTACCGAGGCTCCCAGGGTAGTAGACATTCGAGTCTCTTCTTCCAAAGGAAACCACCCTCCTGGCCTCCCCTCCCCACCCCAGGCAGAAGCCCAGAGATGCCTGCCTTCCAGGTAGGAGGCATCCAGTCCTTCCAAGGCGACCTGAGCAGAAAGACTGTTTCATTTTGGCTTGAGGAGGCCTTCTCTTCCTCCTGCATCTTTTCCCCTGCCTGCATCAAGAGGGGGAGAAATTAAAGTATTAATCAAAATCATGCAAGTAGGGCAAAGGCCGCAGCCTGCCCTGAGGCCCCTGTAATTACTTCCAGCAGGCCTAGCCCCTGCACAGGGGGGTGTCTCTCTGCCTTATCCGGGTCCTAGGCCCCACCCAGGGGACCAGCTTTAATTAATCCTCTGTTACTGTTGAAATTGCCTTTTCCCGAAGGGAAAACCCAACTAAGCAGGGATATTATTTTAAACATATACTGTAAACAACAGGACCCTGTCCCAGGAGGGCCCTGGGTCCCCAAGTCTTGACCCTTTCACTACCGGCATCTAAGCCTCTTGGCCTGTCCCCTGGAGTCTCTAAAGAAAGGAGTGCTTCCCATCCTGCCATCCACTTCCTGTTCTGTGCACTTCCTGACATTAAAGGGAGAAGGTCTGAGCACATGTGTTACAGTGCACAAGGACCTGGGTTCGAGCCCCAGTCCCCACCTGCAGGGGGGAAGCTTCGTGAGTGGTGGAATAGGGCTGCAGGTGTCTCTCTCTGTCTCCACTATCCTTCTTAATTTTTGTCTCTATCCAATAAATAATAAATAAAATATTTTTTATAAAAAAAAAAACTCAGTGGGGGCCAGGTTGTGGCTCACCTGGCTAAGTGCAAACATTACAATGAGCAAGAACTCAGTTTCAAGCCCCTGGTCCCCACCTGCAGGGGGGAAGCTTCATGAGTGGTGAAGCAGGGCTGCAGGTATCTCTCTGTCTCTCTCCCTCTCTATCTCCCCATCACCTCTCAATTTTTCTCTGTCTCTATCAAATAATAAACGAGTAATTTTTAAGGAAATTAAATTAAAATAATTAAATTAATAAAGTTGGAAGAATTAAATCATCTTTGAATAGATAATTTAACTGATTAAGAAACTGATTAGAACCCTCCTTCCTTCCTTCCTTCCCTCCTTCCTTCCTTCCTTCTTCCCTCTCTTCCTCTCTTCCTTCCCATTTGCCTCCTCTGAGCACAGCCCAAGCTCTTTTTCGGCACCCCCCACTCACCCCGGCTTTTTGGGGCTCTCACACACAATCATTTGCTTGGGAAATTGCTCCCTCACATCAGACCTCAGCTGGGAGCCCAAGGCCTGGCCCCAGAGACTTCCAGCTAGGTGGGGAGGTGGGGGACGGACCTCTCAGAATCAGCTACTTTCTTTGGAATTCTTAAAAAAAAAAAATTGGCCTGCATCCTTTCAAGTGGCTGAAGAGGGAGGTTTGCAGACTGCTCCCCCAGCCCCTGACCCCCTGAGATGGCTGTGAACTTGGCAAACTTGCTCAAAATTGCCCCAAAAGAGCAAGGTGCACCCTAACTAAATTGGATGGTGTGGAGCAGGCTGGTGGAGCAGGGACAGTCTGTGGAAACAGTTCTCTCTCTCTCTCTCCTGCTCTCTCTCTCTCTCTCTCTCTCTCTCTCTCTCTCTCCTGTCCCCGGTCCCTCTCCCTCTCCCTCTCCCTCTCTCTCTCTTCTCTCCCTCTCCCTCTCCCTCTCCCTCCCTCTCTCTCTCTCTCCTCTCCCTCTCCCCCTCTCCATCTCCCTCTCCCTCTCCCTCTCCCCCTCTCCCTCTCCCTCTCCCTCTCCCTCTCCCTCTCTCTCTCTCCTCTTCCTCTCCCTCTCCTGCTCCCTCTCCCTCTCCTGCTCCCTCTCTTGCTCCCTCTCCCTCTCTCTCTCTCTGCCTCTCCCTCTCTCTCTCTCCTCTCCCTCTCCCTCTCTCTCTCCTGCTCCCTCTCCCTCTCTCTCTCTCTCCTCTCCCTCTCTCTCTCCTACTCCCTCTCCCTCTCTCCTCTCCCTCTCCCTCTCCCTCTCTCCTCTCCCTCTCCCTCTCTCCTCTCCCTCTCCCTCTCCCTCTCTGCTCTCCCTCTCCCTCTCCCTCTCCCTCTCTCTCTCTCCTCTCCCTCTCCCTCTCCCTCCCTCTCTCTCTCTCTCTCTCTCTCCTCTCCCTCTCCCCCTCTCCCTCTCCCTCTCCCTCTCCCCCTCTCCCTCTCTCCTCTCCCTCTCCCACTCCTGCTCCCTCTCCCTCTCTCCCTCTGCCTCTCCTGCTCCCTCTTTCTCTCTCTCTCTCTCTCTCTCTCTCTCTCTCTCTCTCCTCTCCTCTCCTCTCCTCTCCTCTCTCCCTCCCTCCCTCCATTCATCCACCCATGATGGTCCTGAGAGCCTGGTGCAGGCACTGCCAAGATCAGATGCTCTCCAAGGTCTCCACAGATGCTCTTCCTTCCAGGAAATTATTCATTGATAAAGCCGCTGGCCCCAGACACCCGGCCTCCTTACTGTGCTGCCCTTGACTTCCTTATTGCTCTTAATGGGGCCTCTCTCCTGCAGAACAAGGTCTCCCCTGCCTGACTTACATCACCTCAGAGAGGTGGAGGCTACCCCCACTTCTCTCTCCAAGAAACAAAGGGAGCTCTAAAAGGTGCCACACCCAGCTCCTCTCAAAGATGCAGGAGCTAAGGCCATAGCGGGTGTCTGAGCAAAGCGTTCAGTCTGAGCTCTGAGAACCCCAACGGGCTACGTCCGGCGTCTGCTGCTGAGTCTGCAAAAATAAATAAATAAATAAATAAATAAATAAATAAATAAATAAATAAATGGGGAGAAATTATATCTGCTCTCCAGAGCTCTTAAGCCTTGCCTCTGACTCCTTCCTTATATTCCAACCACCGTGACAACCCCGGATCCTAGCCAAGAGCCCCGCAGCTTCATGAGTATTTCCCAGACCAGGAAGAGATTGTGAGGTTTTAGAGTACAGGGTTTGTGTATGTGAGACCTCAGAGGCTGCAGGTTCAAACCCCAGCACCAGCAAAAGTCTGCTCTCTGGCTATTCTTACAGAAAAACTGATTTTTAACAATATAACTATTCCCACACTGAGGAGACAGCATAGTTGTTCTGCAAAAGCTTTCCTGTCATTTACAGAAGCCAGAACTCCCACCTTCTGAACAACATAGAAATCTTTGGTCCAGACTGCCAGAGGGGGAGAAATGTCAGGGGAAGGTGACCAGAGGGCTCTGAACCCCAACTCCATCAGGACCCAGAGAGAGAAGAGGAAAAAAGGAGGGACACTCAGAAGTAGTAACGGATGTAAAAATGTGTGTAGAAAGGAAAAGAAAGCGGGACCAGATGGGGAAAAAAATAAAGGGCAAATTTACATAAATATAGACAGATAGTTCTAGAGCTAATAGTCAACCTATATCTTGTCCTTGGAAGAGCTACTGCAGTCTCCAGTGGACGGAGTGGGGACACAGAGCCTGGTGGTGGGGACTCTGTTATCTTATAATTTTGTAAATCAATATTAAATCACCAATAACAAATTTTAAAGTTGCGTACCATTACCAAAATTATGGTAATGCCAAAGACAGATCAAGTTCAGAAAGCTGGAATAAGGGGCTGCTTGGTGGCGCACCTGGTTAAGAACATGTATTACCATGCACAAGGACCTGAGTTCAAGCCCCCACTTCCCACCAACAGGGGGGAGAACTTTATGAATGGTAACACAGGGCTGCAGGTCTCTCCTCTCTCTCTCCTTCTTTCTGTCTCCTCTACCTCCCCCTGCCTCTCAATTTTTCTGTTATGTCAAATAAAATTTAAAGATACGTAAAATAAATGTTTAAAAAGAACAAAGTTAGGATACAGTTCCTTGTGCTCCTAATAACTGTGTCCTTTACAACTTTAAACCCAGGAGCGAAAAACAGAACTACTTCTGGCAAAACAACATAGGAATACAACAGCCAAAGCTGATTTGAAGACAGTCTCAGAATTGCCTGGCTGTCAGGAGCTCACTGAATTCTGGTGGGCAGCCTCCACTCAGCTTCTCTTACTCTTTCCCTACAAAGCTCGAGTGAATAAAGAGGGTATCAGGGCCTGCCGTGGCACACCTGATTAAGCTCACATAATACTAAGCGCAAGGACTGTGCAAGGATCTGGGTTCAAGCCCCTTTCTCCCCACCTCTGTTTTGTTCTCTCTCCTGCATCTCTCCCCAAACTACATGTGCTTGTTTACTCATACTGAAGCCAGTGTGGTCAGAGGAGCTCACTTCAGAGTGAAAGTCATTCTCTCTACCAAGGGACAGAGAGAGGAAAATTGAGAGCAAAGCAGAAGAAGGCTTCATCCTCTTGGATGCAATGAGGAGATGGCCACAGCCCCAAACCACAGACTTCAACCACGACCTTCTGACCTTCTGCCAAGCAACGTTGAAATGGGAACCCAGCCGGTGGAAGCCTGGAAGGAGACCACACAGAGGCCTGGAAAGAACGGGGCTTCACCCAAAGCTGAGTCCTGAGAGTGTCATACAGTCATCCTTAGGTCTGGAGCTGTGGATAAACCAACTGCAGAGAGGGGGGGGGGGGGGAGAGAGAGAGAGAGAGAGGGAGAGGGAGAGGGAGAGGGAGAGACGGAGAGGGAGGGGGAGGGGGAGGGGGAGGGGGAGGGGGAGGGGGAGGGAGAGGGTGGGTAGTTGGGACACCCTTTAGGGTGGGCAGTTGGGACCACCCTTTAGGAAGACCCACTGTCCAGATAATTCAGGAGAAAGAAAGAATGGCTGGGGTCAAATAGTAGAGATAAATGTGTTGGTTTTGACGGCCGTGGGTCTTTCCCATGGAGCAATGGGATATTTGAGCTTGAGCCTCAGGCCCTCAGATCAGACAGCAAGAGCAAGTTATGAAAGTTCTCGGTCAGTCTTTAAGGGCTGGGCAGAGAGAGAGGAAGCCAAAAGACCATAAGACAGAACACAGGATATTGGGTGGAGGGTAGATAGCATAATGGTTATGCAAACAGACTCTCATGTCTGAGGCTCCCAAGTCCCAGGTTCAATCCCCTGCACCACCATAAACCAGAGCTAAACAGTGCTCTGGTAAAAAAAAAACAACAACAACAAAAAACCAACCCACAGGATAACACAAGAAGAATTATCACAGAGAAGTTTCCTTGGGCTTCAGGAGTCTGGCAGATGAAAGCCCCCATCCTGCTGGCTTTGCTGAGTCCCAGTTCACCGGCCAGTCACACACACACACACACACACACACACACACACACACACACACTCATCTTGGCAAGCTCTCAGCAGAGCATTTTTCTCTCTGCAAAACCTTCCTCTCTCTTAAATAAATAAATAAATAAAATCAATCAGCACAAAAATCAGCATTTATCCTTGTTTTGTGCAAAGTTGAGAACAAATATTGTTTGCAAGACAAACACAGAGAAATAAGCCTTCTCACAGAGCCAGTCTGGAAAATTAAACATTGATTGGATCGTACCCAGGATGGCTGGGGGAAACCAAATTGTTGGCATCTCAAACTCATTACAGGGAAGATGGGGATTAAAGGTTTTAAGCTTGACAGACCCAGGTCAAACCCAAACCCTTCCCCAGACATTTTTTTTTTTTTTGCTCTCGAATTATCTATTAAGAGGAGGGGAGGAATGCAAGGAAAACAGAGATACAAAATACACAGCTCCACAGGCGTTTAACGCGTTGCTATCCAAAACTCTGCTTTGCCCTGAGACCACGTGAGTCTGCAGCTCGGTGAAGTCACGGGGTCAGGGCTGAGAAAACTGCAGAGAAATCTCACCACAGTCACTTTCTCTGGGGTTCGCAGAAAGTGTCAACTGTAATTGATTTGTAAAAACAGCAACACAAAGAGATCATTGCAAAACCATGGAGTTCTAAAAAAACTCTCAAGTTTAGAACTACTAGCAGAAAAGAGAGGCCGGGTAGTGGCGCACCTGGCTGAGTGCACATGTTACAATGCACAAGGACCCAGGTTCAAGTCCCCGGTCCCCACCTGCAGGGGAAATGCTTTGCAGATGGTGAAGCAGGGTTGCGGGTGTCTCTCTGTTTCTCTCCCATTCTCTATCCCCTACCCTCTCAATTTCTGACTATCTCTATCCAATAAATAAATAAAAATAACAAAAAAAATAGAGAAACGGAAATAGAGGTGGCCATCAGTGGCACATCAGGTTAAGCACACAGTACAAAGTACAAGGACCCATGCAAGGACCCAGGTTTAAGACCCCACCCCCCACCTGCAGGGGGGTTGCTTCACAAGTGGTGAAGCAGATCTGCATATGTCTCTCTTTCTCTCTCCCTCTCTATCTCCCCATCTTCTCTCACAATTTCTCTCTGTACTACCCAATAAAATTTTTTTAAAAAGGGAGGGCCAGGTGGTGGCACACCTGGTTGAGTGTACATGTTACAGTGTGTAAGGACCCGGGTTCAAGCCCCCAGTCCCCACCTGCAGGGGGAAAGCTTTACGAGTGGTGAAGCAGGGCTGCAGGTGTCTGTCTTTCACTTTATCTATCCCTTCCTTCCCTCTTGATTTCTGACGGTCTCTATCCAATAAATAAAGATAATTAAAAAATAAAAAAATATTTTTAAATACATACATATTTTAAAAAATAATTAAAAAGAAAAAGACTGTCAGGAGCAGTGGGTTCATAGTGCCAGTACCAAGCCCCAGAGATAACTCTGAAAGAAAGAGAGAGAGAGAGAAATAGATATTGAGCAAGTAGGAAAAAGAAAAAAAGGATGGACACAGGCTGCCCCACAGAACCCGGGGAATGAGCTGTGAGGTGCTGAGGTGTAAGCCTTTCATGTCTCAGGCTTTTGGCAGAACCTCCATGCTGTCTCCCAGGCCTGGATTTTTGTTTCAGACAACATTCAAGGGTTAAGGAGGGTGTTTCCTTGTTGGCAAGGCCTGGGGAAAGAGAGAAAGGAGAACTCTGTGCTGTTTCTGCAAACCTCCTCTCTTTGAGTGTGAAAGCATTTGGGAACAACAGAGCCCCGAGATAAAAGTCATGCAACTAATGACAATGTCTCGCTCTGAGGGGTGAAGGAGTCACAGATGAGAGGTGATCACAGATGCAGAACATGCACCCAGTCATGCAGACTGGCTGAGTGCCCCTCCCTGCAGAAGGATGGGGGTAGGATCCTCTTGCTGGGTTTACTTCCTCACTGAGAGCAAAGAGAATCTGCCCCAGCCTGAAAAAAAAAAAAGGAAGAAAAGAAAGAAAGAAAGAGAAAAGAAAGAAAGGAAGAAAGAGAAAAAGAAAGAGAGAGAGAAAGAAAGGAATAAAGGAAGAAAAGAAAGAAAGAGAAAAGAAAGAGAAAAAGAAAGGAAGAAAATAAAAAAGAAAGAGAGAAAGAAAGGAAGAAAAGAAAGAGAAAAGAAAGGAAGAAAAAAGAGAGAAAGAGAAAAAGAAAGAGAGAAAGAAAGGAAGAGAAAAAAAGAAAGAGAGAGAGAGAGAGAGAAAGAAAGAAAGAAAGAAAGAAAGAAAGAAAGAAAGAAAGAAAGAAAGAGCAAGCACAGATAATTGCTAAAGTCTGCAATCCAGACAAATGTACAGCATCCCAGTAGAGCGAGGAGCAGAGCCGCACTGTTTCAAACGCGGAATAGACCAAGTGGCGCGAGGGGAGAAGAAAGACATTGGACAGGGCTGTCTGTCTGGGTGGCGGATGTGGCCTGCCTTTGGCCTGACTTAGGACTGAGGTCTGTCTGGTCCTCAAGGCAGAAACCACAGCCACTGTGCCACCAACTGCGAAATACCCTTACACACTCATCACACACTCAGAGACACACACAGACACTCTCTCTCTCTCTCTCTCACACACACACACACACACAGATACACACATTCACAATCATGCACACTCACTCCTCTCTCTCACACTCACACAGACATACACTAGCACAAACACACAGATTCTCACACACACAACCATTCTAAGTACATTCTTCTGCCCTCACTCAGAACTTTTTTTTTTCCCAGTGAACCAGCAAAGGGCTCAGAGGTTAATTTGAGTGTAAACTATGCAGGATATTCTAGAATTAGAACATCTGATCAGCCCAGCCTACACAAAGCAAGATGAACCCCTCCCCAACAAGGGAAAGATACCAGCCGTGAAAACATGGAAGCGTTAACAACAGGCACAAGGATCCAGGTTCCATCCCCCGACTCCCCACCAGCAGGGGGAAGCTTTACAAGCGGTGATGCAGGTCTGCAGGTCTCTCTCTCTCTCTCTCTCTCTCTCTCTCTCTCTCTCTCTCTCTCTCTTCCCTCTCTCTATATTTCCTTCCCCTCTCAATTTCTCTGTCCTATCCAATAAAATGGAAAAAAAAAAAATCACTGACAGCAGCAGCAGACTTAAAGTGCCAGCAGCACTAAGCCAAAATGATAAACTTGATATAAAAAAAAAAATTCACTGACTCATCCACCCGGCCAGCCAAGCATGGTGCAGGGTTTCCCTTGTGGGACACTTACCCAAAGTCTCCCAGACTCTCCCACAGTGGTGACCTTCACAGCAGTGCCAACAGCAAGGGGCACTGATGTCCTTGACCCTGCCTTGGGGCAGGACGCCATCTTTTGGTCTTGTGCACAGCCCAGAGTGGGGGTGTGCCAACAATTACTAACATATAAGCAGAAACAAAACAAACAAAATCTTGAAGGCACGCTCGGAATAATCCCTGAAAAGACACGTTTCTCTGTTAGCTACTGTTTATCTATGGCTGCACAGGGTCCAGTAGTCGGGGATATCAGTTTAAAGTTACAGCATGTTCTTAGAGAAGAGAGAGAGAGGAGAGAGGAGGGGGGGGAGAGAGAAGAGAGAGAGAGGGAGAGAGAGAGGGAAGACACCAAATCTTCCTCCAATGTGCCGGTCACACTCTCTGAGGAAGCTGTTTTGCCAACTTCCTACAAGACTAATGGGCGTCTGTGGGCTTGGCTTCCTCTACAGAACAGTAGCCCCGGGAGGTTAGCAGAACGTGCAGGATTAATGTGTTTTTCACTATTTCTTCTACTGCACGTGTATTTGAAGCTTCCCCCTGGAGGTGGAGACTGGGGGGCTGACGCTTGGCCTCATGCACTGTACCATGTGCACTCAGTTGAGTGTGCCACCACCCGGCCTCAAACAGAGACCCCTGCAGCCCCGCTTTGCAGCTCTCAAAGCTTTCCCCCTGCAGGTGGGGAACAGGGGCTTGAACCCTGATCCTTGTGCACTGTAACATGTGCGCTCAACTAGATGTGTGCCACCACCCGACCCCTCCATTATTTCCGGTAAAAGAGAGTGTGTGTTGTCATCTTCCTTAGCAAAGATGCTACAAAACCACTCTAAAAAAAAAAAAAAAGTCAGAGCACTAATCAACTCTGGCTTATGGTGGTGCAGGGGATTGAACCTGGGACCTTCAGAACCTAGGCAAAAACCACTTGATATCCAAAACAAAGGAGGGATAATAGATGTGCAGGGCTGTTTCAGGAGAGGGTGTGCTGGCCTTGGACCCCTCATTTGCCCAGAGCAGTGGCCAGGGCCTGGGGTACCTGGTAAATGGCCGGGGCCGTCAGGCCACCAGCTGCTGGCCATTTGGAAGATGTGCCCTCCACTCAGCCTTGGGTACCCACAGACTCATCCCTGTGCCCTCCCCCTCAGAAAGCTACAGTCTCTGGCTTCATAACCGAAAATATTGGCCTCTCAACAGAGACAGTATTTAGCAAGATGGAGAAGTGTCTTTTGTCACTCAAGTCCAAACATTAACTGGCTGTTTCAGGACTCACAGGGAGCCTGCCACTCTGCTCCCCAGAACTTTAAAGCAGAATAAGATGTTCAAAATGACAATCATATAAATAGCTGTTGGGATAAGGGGCAGGAGACCGAGGGGCCTCCGTACGCCACAGTGGAGGCCAGGGGGCTGCTGGGAGGGTGACCAGGCAGTGTCTGGAGGCCACCTCTTTGCAGAGAGAATTGAGTAGCTGGATTTTCACTAATGAGCGAAGATGGCAGCTGAGAAAGCAGCCTGGAGAAGGCAAAGGCGGCTCCTGATGCCTCAGAATATTCAGTCTCAAGCTCAAGGTGTCAAAAGCAAGCCTGACTGACTTTCCCATTTACACAGGGGGCGACAGTGGGAAGGGTGAAAGCTATGAGATAGAGAGAAGGGGAGAGGGAGAGAGAGAGGAGGGAAGAGAAGAGAGAGGGGAGAGAGAAAGAGGAGAGAGAGAGAGAGAGAGAGAGGAGAGGGAGAGAATGAGGAGGGGGAGAACAAGGAGAGGGAGAGGAGAGAGGGAGAAGAGACAGGAAGAGACCAAAGGAGACCACCTGGGACTCCAACAGGACGGGACTAGAAAGACTTCAGGAAGCCACCAAATCACGGTGAGTGCAAACACGTGTGGCTCATGGACAGAGAGGAGCCTAGGGAGAGATTAAGTGGCTGGTAACAGTCCAGCAGTTTACCAGTTGAGATATCACCTCCAGTCTGTTTCAGCAACAAAAAGACGGCTGAAGGGAGGAGAGGACTCCCCTGAGACTCAACAAATGCAACTGTGAGTCTCCATTGCTACTGCCCTCAGAATCTGGAGCAGCGGCAGGGAGGCCCTGTGCTCACACCAGGGGACAGAGAACTAACCAGGAAACTCAGGAGAAGATCTATACCTCAGTGGCCTAGTGGTGGGGCTGTGAGAGTCTCTTTGCATAACCACTGGATTATCTCTGCCCCACCCTGCTTTATCTCTTGGTCAGGAGTCAGTGATTAAGCTAAGAAGCCTACTTATAGGTTAAAAGCCCTCAGGCTCCCATAGCCTACAGGGAAGAAAAAGAACAAAAGAGGTTTTTATGCCACTGAGCTCCAACTCAGGGATTAAAATACTATTGAAACAACTGTCAATTTCCACAACTGTGAACCCTTTAATTACCTTACTTAGACACAAGTCAATCCAGGCAAGAGTATCAGTAATTTAAAAAGTACTGAGAGAGGGACCTCATAACATACTATATAGAACAGATAAACCAACAAGAAGAGATATTGGAGAAATGACCCAGGACAAGACGTGCGTGAATGAGTGGCACACAGTAGCTCAGAAACAGTTTCTGGTCTTCACCAAGGATGCCATCTCCATGCAGACGCTGGTTCTGTTTTTTTGGCCACACAGGAAGATTTCTCAGAGACAGTGCTGCCCAGAGAAAGACCAGATCAGCCAAGTCATTGCTGCTGAGGTCAGAACAGGTGGCATTTACTTAACTCCCTAAGGGAAGAGTTCCAGGGGTGGTGGAGTGGTCTTAATGTTATCTCTCCTCCCTTCTCTTTCTCCTCTCCTCTCCTCTCCCCTCCCCTCCCCTCCTTTCCCCTTCTCTCTCTCTCTCTCTCTCTCTCTCACTAAAGCTGTGCTGGGAGGGACCCTTTAGTGCCAAAATGTGCTTTAAGATTAGAAAATCCTTGGAAATTTCCCAACATCAGAGGGGGGCAGGCAGTGATACACCTGGCTGAGCGCACACATTACAAATGAGCAAGGACCCAGGTTCAAGCCCCTGGTCCCCGCCTGCAGGGGGAAAGCTTCACGAGCGGTGAAGCAGGGCTGCAGGTGTTTCTCTGTGTCTCTCCCTCTCTATTTCCCCCTCCCCTCTCAATTTATCTCTGTCTCTATCCAGTAATAAATCAATAAATTAAATTAAATATAAAAATTAAAATAAAATAAAAATCTCCCAACATTAAAAAGAGCATTGGTATTACCCAGATGGGTCTTCCAAAGTCTAATTCAGAGATCTCTGGGTGTGTTCTCCCTGCAGGTGGGGAGCCGGGGGCTCAAACCAGGATCCTTGCTCGAGTCTTTGCACTTTGTGCCACTAAGCACTTTGTGTACTTAACTGGGTGTGCCACTGCCCGCCTTCCCCCGCCCCAAGTCCTTTCTTTAACCGGGAAGCAAGGGACATGGCCAGGCTCTCAGAGCCAGAGAAGCAGGTCAGACTTCTCACCCTGAGCCTCACGTATGGACCTGGCTGGAGTTGCAAAGACACTTCTGGCCAACAGAGGAGGCCTCCAGGGTTTCTCAGGACAGGAGACTCCTTTCCTCATGCTGACAGGCAGCCAGGGCAGGCAGGTTAGCACCTTGTCTTTTGCAAGAAGGGACTTGGGATGGGCAGCGATGAATTCTGCGATTGGGTCCAGCTGCCTTTATCTCGGGCAGATGCCTCCGCTGGGCTGGATGTGGCATACTTCTGACTCACAGGACAAGCCCCAAAGCGGAGAACCCTGCCCCTTTCTCACAGACTCAGAACTGCCCGCCAACCTGACTCAGCGGGCACGGACCTTATCAGATCTGAACAGGCTTTGGGGCAAAACAGCTCACACCAGGAAGTGGCCATATGTGTAAATCAACAGGCTGTCAGGTCTTCAAAGAAATGCTTCTGGAATTTTCTCATGACCCATGAAGCCATGTTAGACCACTGAAACCCTGTGATGTGAGGGGCTGTTACCTCTGACCCTCTCTGGAAGAAAGGAGCATATAGGACACAGGCTACTTATTTGCTTCTGGGTCCAGGAATAAATCTGTAGCTACAGCTAGAACGAGGGGTTCCTGACTCCAGATTAAGAATTGGGTCCCCAGTGAGGGACTTGCACAGAAAAAATGTCATTGGCCATGAGTTACTTACTAGCTCAGACCAATAGGGACTTAGAGGGTACACAGTCTCTGGTGGTAAATAAATAAGTAAATAAATAAATAAACCCAAATAAAGTCCCCAAACCTAGATATAGACCAGGTCCCCTGAGATAGAGCATATGTTCACCCGTGCCCATAAACCAGGGAAAAATATATACCTGAAAGCAGAAGTACATGAGAGTCTGCAGAGAGTACCCCACCAACCCTTCATTTGCACTATTCCAGCCTTTAGGTCCATGATTACTGAACAGTTTGTTTGGCTTTGTATGTTAACTCTCTTTTCAGCCACCAGGTTCCAGATGCCAGCATGATGCCGACCAGACTTCCCTGGACAGACAACCCCACCAATGTGTCCTGAAGCTTCACTTCCCCAGAGTCCTGCCCCACTAGGGAAAGAGAGAGGCAGGCTGGGAGTATGATCAGATCAACCTGTCAACGCCCATGTTCAGCGGGGAAGCAATTACAGAAGCCAGACCTTCCACCTTCTGCATCCCACAATGACCCTGGATCCATACTCCCAGAGGAATAAAGAATAAATAGGAAAGCTATCAGGGGAGGGGATGGGATATGGAGTTCTGTTGGTGGGAACTGTGTGGAGTTGTACCCCTCCTATCCTATGGTTTTGTTAATGTCTTCTTTCTTAAATTAATTAATTAATTAAAAAATAAACAAATACATATATATACATATATACATATATACATATATACATATATACATATATACATATATACATATATACATATATACATATATACATATATACATATATACATATATACATATATACATATATACATATATACATATATACATATATACATATATACATATATACATATATACATATACATATACATATATACATATACATATATACATATATACATATATACATATATACATATATACATATATACATATATACATATATACATATATACATATATACATATATACATATATACATATATACATATATACATATATACATATATACATATATACATATATACATATATACATATATACATATATACATATATACATATACATATACATATATACATATATACATATATACATATATACATATATACATATATACATATATACATATATACATATATACATATATACATATATACATATATACATATATACATATATACATATATACATATATACATATATACATATATATATTCCCTGGGTCAAGTGGATAGAGGTAAATAGTTAATTTTATCTACAGAATTTTTTTCCAAGAAAATGAGCTACCCCTGCCCCAATCCACCTTTCTAGCCCTTTTCTCTACTCTGACACCATTCTCTCAGACAATATTCTTATCCAACTTCAGGCTAGCTACCAAACTCAAGCAAAACCACCATGGTTGTGTGCCCCCGGGAACATGCCTAAAAGATGGACTTCCTAGCTTTCTTCCACCCTAAAATAACTGATCTCATCTGCTCTGATCCTACTTCCTGGCTCCTGTTCATTAACCATCATGTCTCAACTTAGTTCGTGCCACGTTCCAGACACCAGGCTGCAGATGCCACCATGACTCCACCCCGACTTCTCTGGGCAGAGGACCTCACCAATGTGTCCCGGACCCTCACATCTCCAGACCTCTGGTCCACTCGGGAAAGATATAAATAGGCTGGGGGTGTGGATGGACCTGTCAACGCCCAGGCTCAGCGGAGAAGCAGCTACAGAAGCCAGAACTCCCACCTTCTGCTCCCCATAAACAACCTTGATCCACACTCCCAGCGGGGGAGAAGTGATAGGATGAAGATAAGAGGACTCTGCACTCCAGCTCCATCAGCACCCAGAGAGAGAGAAGGGAAAGGAGAGGGACACATGGAGGTAGTTATGTTGTTAAGAGTGGCTTGGAGGGGAAGAGAGAATTGGATCAGTAAATAAAGGGACATCTATATATAAATGTGGACAGACAGTTGTAGAGAAGATGGTGGGCCCATGTCTACAGCCTTAGGGGAACTGTGGTGGACTGCAGTGGGGGGACTGAAGATTCAGAACTCTGGTGGTGGGAATGATTTAAACCTAGCTGACATGTAATTTTGTAAACTAAAAATAATTAATAATTAATAAAAGGTCATTGGCGTGGCTTTCTTTTTGACTGTGTTATATTTGTGAGGACAGTGTTAAGTGTCCACTACATACCCAAAGAGAGAGGTTATATCCTTAGCCCCTCTCAGGTTTTAGCACCAAAATATTAGAAGTGGGAGTCTTACAAAGCAGAATCAAGTAGAATCGGGAGTGCAGACAAAGGAAAGTTTAAGGTCATAGCAGACAAAGGAAAGTTTAAGGTCATAGCCAAGGGTGGGGAGGGGGTTGGAAGGAAGGAGGCCCAGTGGGGATGGAGCTAAGAGCTCAGAGTGGGACCTGCTGTCAGTGTTTACATAGAGTCCTGTTACTTTGTGTCCTGGGTCAGAGAATCAACAACCCATCTCTGACTGGAGATGTCTGGTGCAGGCAGGGGGGAATCTTCCTGTGTGGGTGAGGGGCCTGCTTCTTCTCAGCTCATCACCTCCAATCTGTTTCAGCAAGAGAAGTTCTTCCCATGAGAATAGGGGTCAGGCCTCAGCATATTCCCTTCAATATTTGACAGGACAGAGAGAAACTGAAAGGGAGAAATACAGACACCTGCATGGCGCCAGGTTACGGCGCACCTGGTTGAACGTACATGTTACAGTGTGCAAGGACCCAGGTTCTAGCCCCTGGTCCCCACCCACAAGGGACAAAGCTTTGCAAACAGTGAAACAAAGTTGTCTCTCTCCCTCTCTCTCTTTCTCTCACACTATCTCTTCCTCCTCTCTCAATTTCTGACTGTCTCTATCCAATATAAAAGGGCCCCCTCTATCCGATTAAAAAAGGCCCCTGGCTCCCCACCTGCAGGGGAGTCGCCTCACAGGTGGTGAAGCAGGTCTGCAGGTGTCTATCTTTCTCTCCCCCTCTCTGTCTTCCCCTCCCTCTCTCCATTTCTCTCTGTCCTATCCAACAACAACGACACCAATAATAACTATAACAATAAAACAACAAGGGCAACAAAAGGGAATACATAAATAAATATTTTTTTAAAAATTTTAAATTTAAAGGGGCTGGGCAGTGGCACACCTGGTTAATTGCACATAGTACAAAGTGCAAGGACCCATGCAAGGATCTGGGTTCAAATCTCACACCCTACCTGCAAGGAGGAAGCTTCACAAGTGGCGAAGCAGGTTTGCAGGTGTCTTTCTCTTTTCCTCTCTCTCTCTCTCCCTTCCTCTCTCAATGTCTTTCTGTCCTCTCCAATAAAATGAAAAAAAAATGGCCTCCAGGAGTAGTGGATTCATAGTGCCAGCACCGAACCCCTGGAAAAATAAAACTTATGAAATTTGCAAACTTTATCAACATTTTCAGACAACATAAGAGCTACCACCAGACTACCCCATCAGCAGCTGTGGTCAGGTGTAGGTCAGAAGGACTTCAGGGCGGGGGTAGATAGCATGATGGCTCGCGAAGAGACTCTCATGCCTGAGACTCTCAGATTCAGGTTAAACACCTCCTGCCATCATAAACCAGAGCTGAGCAGTGTTCTGGGGGGAAAAAAGTAGATAAAGCTAATAAGTTCTTTTTGATTCTTTTAAAAATATTTTATTAGTGATTTAATAAAAGTAAGCAAGATTTTAGGATAACAGGTTCAATTCCACACAGTTCCCACCACCAGAGTTCCATGTCCCATCCCCTCCACTGGAAGCTTCCCTATTCTTTATCCATCTGGGAGTATGGACCAAAATTCTTTATGGGGTGCAGAAGATGGGAGGTTTGGCTTCTGAAATTGCTTCTCTGCTGGGCATGGGCATTGGCAGGTGGATCTACACCCCCAGCCTGTGTCTGTTTTTCCCTGGTGGGTCAGGGCTCTGGGGAGGGGAGGTTCCAGGACACATTGGTGAGGTTGTCTGCCCAGGGGAGTCAGGATGGCATCATGGTAGTGCCTGCAACTTGGTGGGTGAAAGGCAGTGAGACATAAAGCAGGACAAATTGTTTAGTAAACAGGAACCCAAAGGTAGGAATAGAGCAGATGCAATTAGGGGTCTTCTTGTGGGAAGAAGCTAAGAAGTCTATTTTAGGTCTATTCCCAAAGAGCCCATGACTTTAGTTGTTTTTGCCTGAATCAGACAGGTAACATGCAGGTGGGCTAAAAGTATCATCTGGGAAGATGGTGTCAGAGTGCAGAACAGGACTAGAAAGCTGGACCAAGGCGGAGAGTAGCTTCCAAACATGACCAAGGTGGAGAGTAGCTTCCAAACATGACCAAGGCCGAGAGTAGCTTCCATACACACCTGGATCTGACTCGGGGTCCATGCCTATGTCTAGCTAGTCTCTCTCTCCTCTGGCCCCTGGCCACGAGCGGAAGCTTTTCGTCAACTTAGCTAACTCAGTTTCTTCTGCTCCCTCACGTTGCCTGGACCTGCTTCCTGTCAGGATCGCTAGCCAGAGAGATTGGTGGAATGAATGTGGAGCCGCAAATGTCATGGGAGCTGCAAACAGGCTCTGCTTATCCTTCACCTGCTTCTGGGCCCCTCAGCTGCCCCCACCCTGCCCTGCACCCTCAGGACCCCACCCCGTCCCCACACATGTCCCCCACCACCACTCAGACGCGCTGTTCTCAGAACACTGTTGCACCCAGCCTGTGGGCACAGGTGGCGGCTGGCCCCGCGGGCTGCAGGCCACCCCGGCAGACGGCAGAGAGATGAGCCGGGTGTCTGGGTGGCTTCCTGTCCTGCCAGAGCCTGTGCCTGGTGCACAGAAGCACAGATGTCCCGCCCAGGGCGCAGGGCAAGCACATGGTGAGGCTCCTCCCCGAGGAGGCTGCTGGGAACAGGCTGGGGAGCGGCCTGGCCTGAACCCCGTGAGCCTCACACGTGGGTGGGAGCCGGTGTGGCTTTGCCCCAGTTGTGACACCTGCCCTCCCTCTGCCTTCTCCTTGGTGCCCAGAGCCCAGAACCCGGCTCAGACCCCTGGCCTGGACAGGCTCTCCCACAGGGGCCTGTCCAGATATTGTCTTGGCCTCTTGCCTGGCATCTGACCTTCTGGGGACATGCAGCACCCTGTCCCTCATCCCTGGTCCCTGTCACCAGTCATTCTCCCCTCCTTGTGGAGCCCAGTCTCGGCCAAGCCAGCACTGAACACCCAGGGCAACCTGCTAAGTGGGCGAGGGGTGGGAGGGCGGCCCTGGACCAGCACCCACCACCAGAGTCTCCGAAGATACCAACTGTCCGTGCCTGGCAGTGGCTGAGCCTCCTGGTGGGCTCTCAACACCTCTTCCTCTGCCTCAAAGCCAGGACCAACCCAGGGGAGTCAAGGGAGAAGCCCCCAAGTCCCTGATTTAAGGATCACCTGCCCTGAGGGTCAGTTTGGCTCCCAGAGTAACAGGCACCTAAAATTTATTTTCCTTTTCATTTATTATCCATTATTATTCCATCCCACTAATATATATTTAAAAAAATAAAGGCCCCACCATCCATCCACCCATCCACCCACCCACTCATGGCTCCCACCCAGGGCTTCCCTTCCCTGGTCTCTGGCACTGCCAGGGTTTGAACTTGTGCCCTTGGGAGTATTAGTCCTGAGCTGTCTGTGCTGTGCTGAGCTCTCTCCGTGGCCTGACTTTTCCTTCTGAGTGACGGGCTGTTGTTCTGAAGAGTCTGTGCTCCAGTTTCTCACACACGCCCTTAGTTACTTCATTCAGCTCCCCAATGAGCCAGAGTCCTGTCTCCCAGGGTGACTTTACTTTAGAAATGCAGAGAAAGTCTTCTTCTAGAAGCATCACACATCTTGAATAACTGTGTGATCTCCCCAGGCTATTTTATTAGTATTGTTATTTAATGAATAGACAAAGAGAGAGAAATTGAGAGGAAGGGGAAGACAGAGAGGAAGAAAGACAGAGAGACGCCTGCAGCCCTGCTTCCCCACTCACAAAGCCGTCCCCCCGCCCCTGCAGGTCGGACCGGGGCCTTGAACCTCGGACCTTGTGCTTAACCAGGTGCACCACCGCCTGGGCCTTCTATGGGTTTCTTTCTGTCTGACACTTGCATCTTAAAGAGTCTGTCTGCCAGGAGCAGTGGACTCCCACAGCACAGGTACAAAATCCAACAAAACTGGCAGGGGGGATAAAAAATAACCATTTCCGTCTATATTGATGCAAGTCTTTGCAAAAAACTTAAACCTAGGGAGGGTCACCTTCCCAAAGAATGCCCTAGGAGGATTTCTCTCTCTCTCTCTCTCTGTCTCTGTCTCTCTCTCTCCATCTCTCTTTCTCTCCCTCCCTCCCTCTCCCTCCATCTCTTTCTCTCCCCCTCCCCCCTCTGTCTTCCTCCCTTTCTTTCCCTCCCACCCTCTCTTCCTCCATGGCTCTCCCCTCTTCTCCTTGTCTGTCACCCTCTGTCCCTTCCTCCCGCCCTTCCTCCCTCCTGTTCTCTCCTTCCCTCCCTCTCCACTCTTCCTTCCTCTTCTCCCCCCCCCAACATATTGGGATATTGGGGAGTTGGGACATGTCTGAGTACATCTCAGGAAGCAGTAAAACGACTACCAGAAATATTCCCTCTTGAGCAAAGTTCCCTCTCTCCCAGAGGTGTCACATTCACCACATGCCCATCCCAGGAAGCCCTGAGCTACATGCTCCAAGCTCCAGATAATTGTCAGTCTCTAGGATCTCTGCTTTGCTTTTCAGTTTCCACCTCTCCTTTCCTGCAGATCCTGTCAGATTCACCCTTCCTACAACTGGTGTCAAATTCCCAGTGGTGTGAAGCTTTATCAAAAGCCTCTAGACGTGTCCTTGACACTGGGCTGGGCCAGAGTCCCTGCAGCATCTGTCCAAGGTCTTGCCACCCCGACAGACAGACAGACAGTGTTGTTCTCACCATGCAAGCAAGATGGCAGGTGCATACCCAAGCCCATGGTCTTTCCTCCAGAGCGGGGTGAAGACCTAGGATTTGAACCCGTGTCCCCTGGAGTTGAGATGTGTTGTCTGCCTCTCTCCGTGGCTCAGTCACTCCCTGGACATCCCCACCCAAGCTTCTCTGGGGCGTTTGCTCCAGGAATGTCTCCTGAGAAGAGCCGTCTTCTCCTACCTCTTCAGCTTTCTGGGGCATGTCAGCCACCGAAAGAGAAGCCACTTCCGGACACTGAGGTTCTTGTCACCAGGATCATTCAGTCATTCCTCAGACAGACAGGAAACTGGTGAAAGTTCTTGTCTGAGGAAGCACTGGCTATTGGAGTCCACTGTTTACCCCTCAGAGAACTAGAACTTGCTGCCTCCTGGTAAAGTCCTATATCGTTGTTGCTGCTGCTGTTGCTGTTATTATCATCATCATCGTAACTATAAATTTCATATTTTTTCTATTCTATATTCTTTATTTTTATGTAATCATTTATTTTTGTCTCCAGGGTTGTCAGTGAGGCTCACTGCCAGCACCACAAGTGTACTCCCGGAAACCTTTTTTTTTTTTCTGTTTTCTTTTCTCTCTGCTATTTTATTGGATAGGACAGAGAGAAGTTTAGAGAAGAGGGTAAAATATAGAGAGAGATAGGGAAACACAGACACCTACAGACCTGCTTCACCACTCATGAAGCCTCCCTGCTACAAATGGAGAGCAGGGACTTGAACCCAGGTCCTTGCCCATAGTAATGTGTTCAACCTGCCCGCTCCCCACCAGATGAGTCTTAATTCAAAGTCTACGTGCTTAATACTGTCTTTGTTATGAATGTTAGAATAGATTCTTATAATGTAGTAGTTTCCTCACTAGGCCATAGACAATTCCAACACTTTTCTTTCTCTTTTTAACATATAAGTAAATCTTACACACCTGACAGAGGAACATCCTCTCTTCCTGGACCAGGAGTCCCTTTTCGTGGTCCCGAAATGCCCTGTGTGTCTCTCCGCGATGAGTCTCACATCACCCACAATGTTGGCAGCACCACCGACCACCTATTTCAAGCAAAGCTGAACTAGTAGAAGCCTTTTAATTACTCAGACTAACCAGATTAACCCATGTCAACCACCCCAGGGAGCTGGTAGGACTTGGTGGCAGGGGTGTGGAGTTTGGCAGAGAAACTGTCAAGTGCTGGTTTTACAAGTAGCTGAGACCAGGAACTGAGTTCACATGCCCTACAGCATCTGTCACCAGAAAGACAGTCGTGGCCACATCCGTGCCCAGGCTCTGCTCACCTGACCTCTGGAGCCTGAGAGACACATTCAAGCGACTCTTTGCAGTTTTTCCCCTGCCCCCTCCTTTTTTTTTAATTGCAAGTGGTTTCTTTTCTACAACTGCCACCAAAGTCAAACTATTGGAAAGGAACAATAGAATGACAGATTGCTTGTTCCAAATAATTGGATCCGCAGTGCTACAAGCAGTGAGGTGTGACAAAAATAGTCCTCCAAGAGTGTCAAACTCCAGTTAATTCACTGGACGGAGACTCTCAAGTTGGAGCTGGAACTTCCAGGGATAAGAAGCTGCTTTCAAATCTAGATGAGCCTTTACACGCACACACACAGGCACACACACACACACTCACACACACAGGCACACACACGCACACACACTCACACACAGGCACACACACTCATACACACATACACAGGCACACACACAGGCACACATACTCACACACATACACACTCACACAGGCAAACACACATGCACACTCGCACATACATATACACAGTCACATGCACTCATACAGGCAAACACACACAGTCACACACATATACACAGTCGTCACACATACACACATGAACACACACAGTCACACACACATGCACACACAGTGACACAAACACACACACAGGCACACACACTCATACAGACACACACACACACAGACAGTCACACATTCACACACAGTCACACACTTGGCTCGGCTGAAACATTTCTATGCAGAGAAACACCCACAGAAGGAGGAGGGTGGGGGAGGGCGGGAAGGTGTCAGCAGGGCTTGAAGGGACCATGTCGGGAGAGAGAGGTGGAGCTGAGGGACCTCTGGCTGGAAGGACGGTGGCCTCGAGGTGCTAGGGGTGGTGGTGACCGTGGCTAACGGAGGCCGAGAAGGGTCTTCTTACTCCCGTGGCTGAGTGGGGGCACCTGGCTTGGCTTCGCTTAGGGAGGTTTATTCATGTCAGAAATTCCCATCTTTAGGGCTCTGGCCTGAGCCCAAGGTCAGGTGGTCTGGGCCCACGGTCTCACTGCCTTCTGATGGTCTCAGGGCGGGCTGGGAAGGCAGCCGGTGGGGGCGAGGCGGCGGCTGGCAGCTCTAGTCACACAGCTCCCACCCCACAGGGCGTGACTAAGTGGAGGCAGGACTCAACCCAGGCCCCCTGGATTCAGATGGGAGGCCTTGGAGACAATCACGCACCCCCCCCCATGCCAGCCAGGGCTCCTCTGATACTGGGGGTGGGGGGCGAGCTCTCTGACCCACAGGGTCCTGGGCACGGTCCCCTGTCTGACAGCCTTCAGATCTGACTGTTCTCTGAGGATCTCAAGGCAAAATGCTGAGGTCGTCTTTTTGTTTGTTTGTTTAATTCTATTGAATTCATTTGTTTAAAAATCAAAGTAAAAAAAAAAGGAAACAAAAATCAAAACAATATTGCACACATACACACACACACACACACACACACACACGTCATCTCAGTTGTTACTTCACACTTATATTTCTGAGGTTCAGGGAAAGTTTCAGAGCCCCTACACCCCCGTCACTGGGCCCCTCCTCTCTTGGCAAGGTGACCACTGCACATGTACTCCAGACTGTCTGGGCACCCCACGGCTTGTTGACAGGCTTGGGGATTCTAGCATCTCTCAGATTATTCCAAAAAAAAAAAAAAAAAATATATATATATATATATATATATATATATATATATATATATATATACAAGAGACAGAAGAGCCATGTATCTACCTGCCTGCAACTAACATTAAAAAATAAAAAATGGGGGCCAGGGGGTAGTTCACCTGCTTAAGTGCACATAGTTCTAAGTGTAAGGACCTGCCCAATGATCCTGGTTCAAGCCCCCAGCTCCCTGCCGGCAGAGGGGTCACTTCACAAGAGGTGAAGCAGGGCTGCAGCCCCCCTCCCTCCCCTTCCTCTCTCAATTTCTCCCCGTCCTATTCAATAAAAACGGGGGAAATGGCCACCAGGAGCAGTGGATTTATAGTGTTGGCACTGAGCCCCAGTGATAACCTTGGAGACAAAAAAGAAAAAGAAAAGAGGAGAAGGAAAGAGAAGAGAAGAGAAAAAAAGAAAAGAAAGGAAAAGGCTAATGAGGCAACAGGGGCCTGGACCCCCATCCTACAGGGAAGACAGTGATGTCACCGGGACGGGACAAAGGGGTCTGACCGCATTGAGAATGTACTCACCTACCCAACCAGATAAGCCCCTAGGTGAGTTAGTAGGTCAGGATAGACCATGAGATGCTGGCCTGTGTCTCTTTCATTTCCACACAGCCCACTGGCTCTGGCTCTGTGCCCTGAGGACCATCAGCCACCAGGCGCGTGGACTTCTAATAGATACTGTGACTTGGCAAAAGCGACATCACAAGAACACCAGGCGACATGACCCCCACCCCATCTAGTCCTCAGCTGCGGCCGGTGGCCAGTGGATTCTGTGGCTTCCTCAGACAGCACAGCAGTAAAGACATTCCCCTTCTCCAGGGCGAGTTTTCTGCATTCAGATGTTGAATGCTCCACATTGCAGTGGGGACAGCAAAAGGCGCTGATGGCAATGTCACTACCCAAATGCTGCAACAAAAAGACACTTAAAAGATTTACAGGACATGCTGGAAGGACAAGGGTGGGGAAAAGTAACTTCTGAAACATGATGCTCCTTCTGCAAGACTCTGATACAGTTGGGGATTGAGGCAAAGATACAAGTGGAAATTAATAGTGAATGAGCTGCCATGAATAAATAAAACAATCAGAATACTAGAGGAAAGTAATCAGTCTTTTTCTTTCTTTCTTTCTTTCTTTCTTTCTTTCTTCCTTGCCTCCAGGGTTATTGCTGGGGCTCAGTGCCTGCACTATGAATTCACTGCTCCTAGAGTCCATCTTTTTCATTCTTATTGGACAAGACAGAGAGAAAGTGAGAGAAGATGGGGAGACAGAGAGGGAGAGAGAAAGAGGGACCCCTGCAGACCTGCCCCATCACTCGTGAAGTGACCTCCCCCCACCACACACACACACAGTTCGGGAGCCAGGGACTCGAACCCAGGTCCTTGCTCTTTATACTGTGTGTGCTTAGCCAGGTATGCCACCACCTGGCTCCCTATCTTATTTTTCTGATTCCTATGAAAATGCATAGGGTCCTAGGAAGGTTATATATAATCACCTTTTCAACTATAGGTATTTATGGATGAGAAAGCTCTTACAATATCATGAAATCATGTCTCTTTCTCAGAGTCTCCGTGTAGGGAGGGATCTTCATTGTTCGTCTTCGATATGTTCAAATTCTGACAGTATCTCTGTAAACTTTAGAATCTCGGTGAGCCTGTAAGAGAAAATGCTTTGGAAAGGGTAGGACTTAATTCTCAGATTATCAACTAATTCAAAGACAAGCCCATGTCACGTCCATATTTTTTTTTTTGTATTTTCCAAAGTGATTAGAACAGTCCCTGGTACCTCGTAAACAGAAGCTAAGTGGTCATTAGCAGGAAGAAATCAAAAGACCTTGAAAGAAGATAGAATTGGAGATTGGAGAGTGTCTTTTACTTTCTGAACACATTTTCCTTTGTGATTCTTGAGGCCAAACTTCTTTATTTTTACCTCCCACCAGGGTTACCGCTTGGCGTTTGGTGCCTGCGTGACAAACCCACTACTCCTGGGGGCCTTTGATTTGGTTTGATAGGACAGAGAGAAATTGAGAGGGTAAAGGGGAGAAAAAGAGAGAGAGGCACCTGCAATATTTGCACCGGGGCTCGGACGATGGCCCAAGTACCTGGTAACAGGGACACTTAACCAGGTGCGCCACCACCCAGCCCCTAAGGCCAGACTTCCCTGGGGGTTCCCTACAACTTGGGGTAGGAGGAAGGCACGGTGAAATAACCTTTAACCTCACCTTGGGACTACACTTAAGATTTCATTTACCACTTTATAAATATAAATTGTTGGAAACGGTGGCTTTTAGCAGAACAAGGGTCTACAAAGAAGACAGAGCCTTGAACACCTTGGCTGGAACCAGTTTACACTGGATGGAAAGACTTGGCCTCTCATTGCTCCAGGGAGGACTAGGTGTGGCAATGGCTGAGTGGAAAAGCAGGTGTGGAAATGTGGTTGATTTCTGGAAATGGCAGTGGGCCCTCTTGGACAATTTACCTCTCTGTCAAGCTAACCGGTCAAGGGAGGTAGCAGAGACTGGATACACAGAATACACAGAGAAAGAGAAGTATCTCAGAGCTCATGCCCGAGGCTCTGGAGTCCTAGGTTCAATCCCCCACACCGCCATCAACCAGAGCTGAGCAGTGGCTTTTGTAGTCTTTTGAAGCTGGGAACCACCTGGTTAAGCACGTAAGTTACAATGTGCAAGGACCCTGGTTCAAGCCCCTGGTCCCCACCTGCTGGGGGAATGTTTTGTGAGTAGTGAAGCAGGGCTGCAGATGTCTCTCTGTCTCTCTATCTCCCCTTCCCTCTTGATTGCTAACTTTATCCAATAAATAAATAAAGATAATTTGAAAAGGAGATGGGTCACCTGGTTAAGCCACTCACATTACAGAGCATAAGGACCCAGGTTCAAGCCCCTGGCCCCCACCTGCAGGGAAAAGCTTCTTTAGTAATGAAACGGGCTGCAGGTGTCTCTCTGTCTCTTTCCCTCTCTATCTCCCTCTTCCCTCTCTATTTCTTTCTGTCTCTATTGAACAATACATAGATAAAAAGATTAAAAAGAAAAATATGTATTAAAAAGAGAGAGGTGTCTTAGCACACTTCTCAGCTAAAGAGATGAAGTACTTCTTCATCTTCAACCTGGCTCCCATGTTGGGGTTAATGGTAAGGCCCCAGCAGATCTTAGGTGCTCAGAAAACCTCAGAGGTGATGTGAGGAAGACAGTTCAGGAGACCTGAGTGGATTCCCCTGTCTCTACTTAAGGCCACAGCTGCTCTCATTTTTAGATTGTTTTTTCTTCATTTACTTATTTCTTTACTTTTTATTTTTTCATTTATTTTTATCAGAGAGATACCGAGAGAAAGATACAGTGAAGGTTGATGGTGGTGCTGGAGATTGAAGCTGGGACCTCAGAGCCTCAGGCAGGAGAGTCTTTTGTCGCCTGTGCTTTCTCCAGCCCTTTTTAGAATTTATTTATCAGAGAGACAGAAAGAACCGGAGCATCACTCCAGCATATCCGACTCTAGAGATGCAGTTGGATCCTTACACTTGAGAGACTAACACCATATCTGCTACTCCACCTCTCAGACTATATTACTTTTATTTATTAAAAGATGGGGGGGGGTCAGGCAATGGCGCACTGGGCTAAGCACACATAGTATGAAGCACGAGGACCTGCTCAAGGATCCTGGTTCAAGCCCCCGGCTCCCCACCTGCAGGGAGGTCGCTTCACAGGTGGTGAAGCAGGTCTGCAGGTGTCTGTCTGTCTCTCTCCTTCTCTGTCTTCCCCTCTTCTCTCCATTTCTCTCTGTTCTATCCAATAAAATGGGGGGGGGGAATGGCCTCCAGGAGCAGTGGCTTCATAGTGCAGGCACTGAGCCCCAGAGATCACCCTGGAGGCAAAAAAAAAAAAAAGAACGAAACAAACTAACAAAACCTGTGTGTGTGTGTGTGTGTGTGTGTGTGTGTGTGTGTGTGTGTGTGTGTGTGTTTATTAGTTTATTTGACATCAAGGGGAGCGAGAATCCAACACTTCTCTGGTGTGCGCGACCCTGGGAGTTGAACTCAGGACCTCATGCCTGTGAGTCTGACATTCCACCTGCTGCACCACCTTGGGGATGAACAAATATTCTTTGTTTTTGTTTTTGTTTTTCTAACCTCCAGGGTTCTTGCTGGGGCTTTTTGCCAGCACTATGAATCTACCGCTCCCAGCAGCCATTTTTCCTCTCTCTCTCTCTCTCTCTCTCTCTCTCTCTCTCTCTCTCTTTTTATTAGAAAGGACAGAGAGAAATTGAGAGAGGACAGGGAAATAAAGAGAGGGGGAGAAAGACAGACACTGCTTGTGAAACGATCCCCCCCTGCAGGTGGGGAGCTGGGCCTCGAACCCATGTCCCCGTGCGTAGTAGCACGTGTGCTTAGCTCGGTGGGACTCTGCCCGAGCCCAACAGCTGCCCTTTGTAACACACCTGACTTTTGCTCTTTCTCTCTCCTTGATCTGTTTCCTCATTACATGGAATTTAATTATCTTTGTCTTCTATTACATTTTTTAAATTTTATTTATAAAAAGGAAACACTGACAAAAACCATAGGGTAAGAGGGGCACAACTCCACACAGTTCCCACCACCAGAACTCCGTATCCCATCCTCTCCCCTGATAGCTTCCCTATTCTTTATTCCTCTGGGAGTATGGACCCAGGGTCACTGTGGGATGCAGAAGGTGGAAGGTCTGGCTTCTGTAACTGCTTCCCCGCTGAACGTGGGCATTGGCAGGTGGATCCATACTCCCAGGCTGCCTCATCTTTAAACTATACTTGTATTTGTTTTTGAGTCTGAATGCTTTTGCAGCACAGCTTCAAACCTGGTCAAAATACATTTCCACATCACACTCACCTCCTCAGTAACAGTATTCATCAGGGAAGTTCCCTGGACCTTCCCCCACCCTGGCCGCTGACACCCCTGTCCCAGTCTCCCTGGTGACCTCAGTTCTGCTGTCTGAGGTCAGAGGTCAAAGGCGTGTCTTCATTTGAACATTGCTTGTTGATTTGTTTCTTTGATTTCATTTTTCCAGCCCAGAGTTGGGTGCTTATACATATACGATTACACTACTCAGCCCTGTGCCCTCCAGCTGACATTTTCCCATTCAGAAAGAGAGAGAGAGAGAGACAGAGAGAGAGAGAGAGAGAGAGAGTCAAAGCCTCTGTGAGTGAAGACAGCACCCTTTGGTGCTTGATGCTGTGTCTCTGACCATGCGTTTTGGCTCAACTTCCTCACGGATGGAAGAGGCGTTAATTTTTAGAAACAATTATCGTGATGACCTTGATGATTAAGGAGGATAATTAAACGGCATGGTGACTAATGTGTTTTAGATCATAAGCATGGCTTTCTGTAAGGTGGAGGGGGGACATGCCATTTTGAAAAGCAATTTTTTAACATGATTAGCAAGCCATCTGTTGACATTTCAGTGCAGTCTCTCCTGAAAGTCCCTAGCTTACAGTTTCAGTTTTATCACTGCAAAAACCCAAAATAGTACTGCCTTTTGCAGTTACATCAGAGTAAGGTGCTTGAGAAAGGGTGTTCTTCAGAAAGGCTAGGCTGCTTTGCAGAGCCCCCTCGGTCATTACCACGGAGACCCCAGGAAGCTGTGGTGTGATGACTGAGGAAGAAACTGTCTTCTGTGAAGCCTCCCCTTTTTGATTTGCCTCCAGGGTTCTTGCTGGGACTCGGTGCCAGCACGATGGATCCACTGCTCCTAGAGGCCTTTTTTTTTTTTTTTCATTTTACTGGATAGGAAAAAGAAGAACTAAGAGAGGAGGGAGAGGAGAGAGACAGAGAGACACCTGCAGACCTGCTTCACTGCTTGAGAAGTGTCTCCTCCCCAAGTGGGGAGTGGGGATTCGAACTGGGATCCTTGCGCTGGTCTTTGTGCTTAGTACTATCTGCCTTTAACTGGGTGTACCACCACCCGGCCCCACTGAGCCTTTTTTTTTAGTACTTTACTTTTTATATATGTTTTTTGGATAGAAATTGAGAGGAAAAGGGGAAAGAGAGAGAGAGATGCCTGAAAGCCCTGATTCACTACTCCTGAAGCTTCCCTCCTGCATGTGGGGACCAGGGGCTTGAACCTGGGTCCTTGCTCACTGTAGTGTATGTGCTCAGGTGGGAGTGCCACCACCCACCTGCCTGACTCCTTTATTGTCGTTGTTGTTGTGGTTTTTTTTTTTTAATATTTACTTATTTTTTTCCTTTTTGTTGTTGTTACTGATGTCATCGTTGTACAGGACAGAGAGAAATGGAGAGAGGAGGGGAAGACAGAGAGGGGGAGAGAAAGACAGACACCTGCAGACCTGCTTCACTGCCTGTGAAGTGACTCCCCTGCAGGTGGGGAACTAGGGGGCTCGAACCAGGATCCTCACGCCGGGTCCTTGTGCTTTGTGCCAGGTGCGCTTAACCCACTGCGCTACCGCCCGACTCCCTGTTGTTGTGTTTTTCGTTTTAATTTTTATCATCTTTATTCATGGGATAGAGACCGCCAGAAATCTAGAGGCTAGGAAGAGTTATAGAGAGAGAGAAACAGAGACACCTGCAGTCCTATTTCTTCTCATGTAAAGCTTCCCCCTGCAGGTGGGAACCAGGGGCTCAAACCTGGTCTTTGTGCATTGAAACGTGTGCTCAACCAGTGGTGCCACCACCTGGCCCTTCTTGGTGGGTCTTGTCTGTACTGCTTGACATTTTCAAATTGTGTGACCTCCATGTGTTGTAAGGCATAGTCACAGACACACTGGCAACTGGACAAGGGAAGATTCTTCCTCCAGCTCCAAATCAGAAGGACCCCAAAGTGGCAGCTTGGGTCACATGACCAACCAGACATAGAAGTGATCTCTGGGAACCGAGGACTGAGAATCTGAGATCTTCAGAAGAGGACACACACAGAACCTGGACTGGGGTTAGTGTATTGCATGCACCAAAGTAAAAGAATCTGGGGTGGGAGGGGGTTCAGGTCCTAGAACAGGACGGCAGAGGAGGACCTAGTGGGGGCTGAATCATTATGTGGAAAACTGGGAACTGTTACACATGTACAAACTATTCATTGTATTTTCCTGTCAGCTGTAAACCATGAATTCTCCAATAAAGAAATTTAAAAAATCTGTGGTCTTCTGTTGTCCTAGACACAGAAAATCAACATCCAACAGTCACGACTTTAATCTCATGGGGGGGGGGGGCAGTGGCTTACCTGGTTAAATGCACAAGGTGCTAAGAGCACAAGAACCCAAACAAGGATCTGGGTTCAAGCCCCCAGCTCCCCACCTGCAGGGGAGAAGCTTCAAGAGTGGTGAAGCAGAGCTGCAGGTGGGGAGCTCCTCCTCTCCCCCCTCTGCCACCCCTCCTCTCTCACTTTCTCTCTGCTCTAACACAATAGAAGAAATGGTCACCAGGTGTAATGGAGTTGTGGTGTCAGCACTGAGCTCCCGCAATAGCCTTGGATAAAAATAAAAATACTTCCATTCCACAGCTTCCCAGAAGTGTATGCTTCAGACCCTTACCTCCTGGATCTAGAGAATAGAAACAGATGTCTGAGGGCAACTTGTGAAGGGTTGGGGGAGGCTGCACCTGTCTGGAACTGACCTCACACTCTAGAAGAAGATGGTTTACACCTGATTTTCCAAGCCAACGTGAAGAAACTCAACTGACAGCTTATGTGACTGTGTGGTCAAGGTGACTAGATAACAGAAATGTCACGGGCTGGAGAGACAGCATAAGGGTTCCTCAAAAGACTTTCATGCCTAAGGCTCCCAGATCCCAGGTTTAATTCCCAGAACCACCATAAGCCAGAGCTAAGCAGTGCCCTGGTATCTCTGTCTTTCTGTATCTCTCTCATGACTTTTTTAAAAAAAAATTATTGCCATCAGGGTTTCCCCTGCGGCTCTTTGTCTGCACAATGCATCTACTACTGCTGTCAGCCACTTTTCACCTTCTCTTCTTTTCTCCTCTCTCTCTCTCTGTCTCTTTGTATCTTTCGCTCTATTTTATTTAATAAGACAGACAGAAATGGGGGGTGGGCAAGAAAGAAAGAGAGAGAGTCGGTTAATAGCACAACGGGTTAAGCGCACATGGCGCAAAGCGCAAGGACCGGCATAAGGATCCCGGTTCGAGCCACCGGCTCCCCACCTGCAGGGGAGTCGCTTCACAGGCGGGGAAGCAGGTCTGCAGGTGTCTGTCTTTCTCTCCCCCTCTCTGTCTTCCCCTCCTCTCTCCATTTCTCTCTGTCCTGTCCAACAACGATGGCAATAACTACAACAATAAAATAACAAGGGCAACAAAAGGGAATATAAATAAGTAAATATTTAAGGAAAATATTTCAAAAAGAAAGGGAGAAAGAGAAAGATCTACAGATATACTTCACTGCTCATGAAGCTCCTGTAATGAAGCGCCTCCCCACTACAGGTGGGGAGCTTGAACCCTGTTCCTTGAACATGCCAACAGGTGTGTTTACTTAACTTGATGTATATTAAAAAAAAATCTTACAAAAAAATGTGTTTAGCTGCGCAGTGCTGTAGGAAAGAGAACAAAAGGGAAGAACAAATCCCTGACAAGAAATGTTTCTTAGTTCGGCCATGATTCATCACGCTGAAAAATATTAGACCGTGTTTGGAAACCACAGTGAGAGAATATGTCTTTCTTAGACCCTGCTAAGCCAGGAAAGAAAATGAAAATCTGATTACAAAGCCCCTGACAGAATATATTAGCAATGCCACACAAGTAACTCTGGCAGAAAGTATGTGCAGAAATGCAGAAGAATGGCCTCACAGCGTCCTTCTGAATCAGAGGGGCCTGTGGTAGCCCCTTCCTGCCCTTCCAGGGCGAAACCCCACCCACTTTCCTTATTTTTACCCCCGTCCCTCGGGGCTTTGGCTCTAGGAACCCGCTTCCGTCCTTTACAGCTGAGATAGAGACAGAGGGGGCCTCACTCTCTGTTTATCCCTGGCTGTAAAAAAAAAAAAAAAAAAAAGGGGGAGGGATAAAACTAACTGGGTGTGGGGTGGCGGTGGGGTGGCGGTGGGGCTCACAGTCCTGTTCACACAGTACTAAGCGCAAGGACTTGAGTGATGAACCGGGTTCGACACCCCCCGCACCCCACCGGCAGAAAGAGAGCTTCACAGGCGGTGAAGCAGGTCTGCAGATGTCTCTCTGTCTCCCTGCTTCTCTCTCCATTTCTCTCTGTCCTGTCAAAAAAATAATTGGGGGACCAGGTCATGTCGCACCTGGTTGAGAGCACACGTTACCATGTGCAAGGACCTGGGTTCAAACCCCGGCTCCCCACCGGCAGGGGAGATGCTTCACAGGCAGTGAAGCAGGTCTGCAGGTGTCTGTCTCTGTCTCTATCTCTCTATCTCTGTCTGTCTATCTCTATCTCCCCCTCTCCTCTCAATTTCTCTCTGTCCCATCCAATAAAATGAAAATAATAAAGGGCTCCAGGAGCGGTGGATTTGTAGTGCCGGCACTGAGCCCCAGTGACTGGAGGCAAATAAATAAATAAAACATTAAATTTAAAAAAGTGTGTCAGGGCTGGGTGGGGGGATGGGGTAGTTTCATGGGGTGAGAGCACAGACCTTTCAGCAGGAGACCCCAGGCCCCACATCCTGCCTTGCCACAGGCCAGAACCCAGAAGTGTCCTGGCCTGGCCACTCTCCCTTTCTGCCTGATAGAAATCAGTAAGCAAATCTTTTTTTTTTTTTTTTTTTTTAATGAGCCCTGTGAAAGCAAGGCTTGAGGAGTGCAGAGGGCAGTGTTCAGAGAAGGAGCCTGAACTGCAAGCTCTTTGTGCAGACAGACAGCCCCCCGGCCCCCAGCACTCTGGGACACCAAGGGCACATGTGGCCTTGACCTTGCTGTCTGCCAGTCACTCCAGAGGACAGGTGGAGGCAGATGGAGGGCTCTTGATACCCAGTAAAAGGCTGCTGTGCCCCAGGTCAACCTGGGGGTTGGGGGAAGGAGGCAGCTTTGAAAACTCAACCCGACTGGGAGCATGAATCCATCTGCCAGCACCCATGTCCAGCGGAGAGGACAGAGCTCCCACCTTCTGCTCCCCATAAAGAATTTGGGTCCATGCTTCAGAACACAAGGCGTTGGCCACCAGGAATCTTATTGTGAAAGGGAGGTAAATCTGGAAAACACCCCTCCTTTCTTCCTTTCTTCCTTTCTTCCTTTCTTTCTTTCTTTCTTTCTCTCTCTCTCTCTCTCTCTCTCTCTCTCTCTCTCTTTCTTCCTGTCTGTCTTTCTTCTTTCTCTCTCTGTTTTATTGAGCTTTTAAATTTTGTTTATTTGTTATTGGATACAGACACAGAGAGATTGAGACAGGAGGGGGAGATAGAGAAGAAGAGAGACAGAGAGACACCTGCAGACAAGCCACCACCTGGGCCCTGTTTTTTGAGATTTTATTTACTTCATAATGAGAGTGAGAGAGAGAGAGAAAGAGAGAGGACACCACTCCAGTACACGCAGAGCTATGGTCTTCTTGTATGCAGGTCCTTTGCAGAAAGAAATTGTGAGGGGAGGAGGAAATGGAGATGAAAACACCAGCAGACCTGCTTCAAGACTCACGAAGCGTTTCCCCCCTGCAGGTGGGGAGTGGGGGCTCTGATTCCGGTCTTTGCACACGGTGACTGTACACTCATCCAGGTGCGCCCAAGTTCAGGTGCGTGCTCTCCAAGTGTAGCCAAAGCGACTGACCACTGTGCAGAGCCCCATCTTCCTTCTCAAGCTCTGAGGATCCTCCAAACAGTCGTCTCAGTAGACTATAACTTGGGCTAAGATGGTGACACATGCCACTTTATTTATTTATCTTACTTTTTTATTATTTTTATTTATTTATTGGATAGGGACAGCCAGAAGCTGAGAGGGAAGGGCGTGATGGAAATGGAGAGAGGGGGAGTCGGGCTGTAGCGCAGCGGGTTAAGCACAGGTGAGGCAAAGTGCAAGCGTGAGGATCCCGGTTCGAGCCCCCGGCTCCCCACCTGCAGGGGAGTCGCTTCACAGGCGGCAGTGAAGCAGGTCTGCAGGTGTCTGTCTTTCTCTCCTCTTCTCTGTCTTCCCCTCCTCTCTCCATTTCTCTCTGTCCTAGCCAACAACAACGACATCAATATATATCTACAACAATAGAAAAAAAAAAAGAAAAGAAAAGAAGGAAAGAAGGGAGGAAGGAAGGGAGGAAGGAAGGAAGGAAGGAAGGAAGGAAGGAAGGAAGGAAGGAAGGAAAAGAAAGGAAAAGAGACTTCTGCAGCCCTGCTTCACCACTTGCAAAGCTCTCGCCCTGCAGGTGAGGGACCAGAGGCCCAAACTCAGGTCCTTGTGAATTGTAACACGTGCTCCCAACCAGGGGGGCGTGGGGGGTGCTAGCCGGCCCTGCGACATCTACCACTTTATAACCACTCCAGTCCCAGCCCCAGCCCCAGGATCTTGTGCCTTAAAAGGCCAGAGCCTCAGATCCAGGAGTCTCTCTGTCCACTCCGCTCTGGCCCTTCAGACCACAGAGCCCAAGACTTGTCCTTGTTGGCAGGTAACAGCTCTGGACCGGAGAGAGAGCAGAGTGACCAAACGTGCATGCCAGAGGACCCAGGCCCACGACTCTGGCACCACCCACAGCCACAGCTGAGCAGTGCCCTGGCAAAACAAATAGAGAAATAGAGAGACCAACAAAAAAAACCGCAGCTTTGTACTATTATGCAAGCTATTTCATGTTCTTATTATTGCCCCGAGTTATTTATTTTTATTGACACCAGGTTATCACAGGGTCTCGGTGCCAGCACTGTAAGTCTACAGCTTCCAGCAGCCATGTCTCTTCCTCTCTTATTTATTTATTTATTTATTTTTTCCTCTTTTATTTTTAGAAAAAGAGTTAAAAACAAAATAAAAGGAGACAGGTGAAAAGGCAGTTGGAGACAGGGAGAGAGAAAGACACATGCAGCCCGGCCTCACCTCTGGGAAAGGTGCGGACCAGCGGTCGGCTCCGAGTCCACACAGCTGGTGACGTCCACCCTCAGCTGGGTGCTTGTCACCGGCCTGGCCCAGCTCCAGCTTCCATGCCGACACCTACAGTGGGAGAGGCTGGTGGCGGCGCACGCAGCCGGGTGCACACATTGCCAGGCGCAAGGATCCAGGTTCAAATCCCTGCTCCCCACTTGTGTGTATGTAGGATGGGGGCTCCACAAGCTCTGGGTCTCTCTCCATCTCTCTCTCCCTTTTCCTATTAAGTTCTCTCTGTCTCTATCCAACACAAACAAAATATGTCAATGACATCTTTAAAAGTGCGTTTAAATTGACGGCGGTGACACAGCTAGTAATACATGTGTATGTCATATATGTATATATGCATCAGAACATAATGTTTGGAGCTAGTGTGTTTGCATACTGAACAACCAGCAGTACGTAAATCCTAATATACACACAATGGATACTGTACATATAAGACTAGTGGGGACGAAAGGGTTACGTTATATATATAGCCTTCAACAGCACCCTTGCTTAGAAAATGCTGAGGGACTGAAGCACTATTATTACTCTCCTTGAACAGTTGTTTGCCAGACTTTAAAGATGACAAGAACGGAGAAGGAGGAGGAAGAGGAAGGAAATGAAGAAAGGAGGAGGAGGAGGAAGTGAAGGCGAAAGAGGAGGAAGAGGAGGAGGATGAGGAGGAAGAGAAGGAGGAGAAAGAGATGGAGGAGGAGGAAGTGAAGGAGGAGGAGGAGGAGGAGAAAGAGATGGAGGAGGAGGAGGAAGTGAAGGAGGAGAAAGAGATGGAGGAGGAGGAGGAAGTGAAGGAGGAGGAGGAGGGAGAGAAGGAGGAGGAGAAGCCTTTTCTCAGGGCGGGTACTGGTGCACCTGGCTGAGTGGACACATTACAAATCCCTGAGGACCCGGGTTCAATCCCCTTGTCCCCACCACCTGTGCGAGGGGGGAAGCTTTACAAGTGGGAAGCAGTGTTGTGTCTCTTTCCCTCTCTTCCTCTCCATCTCCCCGTTCCCTCTCAACTTTTCTCAGTGTATCCAAAACAAGTAGCATATATTATATATAAAAAAGAATCCGTTCTCTTTCTGTACATATTTTCCTGGATCTGAGAGCCGGAGAGGCCTGGACTAGGGAACGCAGGCTTCCCAGACATGGGTGCGCCCAGTCCCCTGAGATCTGAACCGCCACCAGCACCCCCGCCCAGTACCTCCACGGCTTCCAAAGGCTTCAGCTGCCGCTGTGACCGCTTCTGGCAGAGGACGGGGGGCCCTAAATTATGCCCTGCCTGTCAGCTGACCCTTCCTCCCCAGTCTGCTAAAAGTCCTCTTCCTTGAACCCAGGATCAAACGGCATTTCCCACCCAGATCTGATTAGACGTGCCCTCCCTCCCCGACGTCCATCTGGCATGAAAATGCATGCGACCTTTCTCGTGTTTCCAGACTCGGAGGTCAGACAGTGTCCAGACATGCAAATAATTGTCAGCTTATCCAGGAAGTTGTCAGAGAAGTCCCAACACAGACAGAAGCGACCCCTGGCCCCGAGGCAGGTCAAAGGTCTGGTTCAAGTTTCTCCTCCTGAATCTGCCAGGCAGCTCCTAGGCGTGAGGCTCAGGCCCTTCAGTGACACAGCAGTTTATAACTCATACGAACTCCCCTCTTATTTCGATTAGTTTTTTTTTTTTTTCCCTTTTCCTACAACTTGAATGTGACGTCTTTGAAGTCATGCTCACAATTCTCCGAGAAGACTCGCGGATGATATTAAGAGGCCTGATTTATTTTTCACTCGAAGGACCCAACTTTGAATCTTTTCTCCTGGTTAAATTTAGTCATAGATTTAAAAGAAGAAGAAAAAAAGTCAAAGTAGGCACCGATAATACAGCTGTCTGCTTAGCACGCATCTGAATGCAGTACACCTCCCCGTGATCCTAAAAATATTTCTAGATGCACAGCAGGCAGTGAGAAAAAGAAAAAAAAAATAAGAAGAAAGAAAGAAAAAGAAAAGAAGACAGTGGGATGTGAAGACAGTGTCACTGAGACAGACAGAGGAGGCAGGAAGCACGAGGACCCTAATGTCGGTTTTGAAGGACCCCAAGAGCGAGCGGGTCACAACGCCAAAGCTTGGAGGGGGCAGGAGAACTCTCCTGACTTGACATCCGCAGAGGACAGGGAGAGGGGACGGGCCTCAGGCCTCACCCCTTTCCTGCCAGCCATGCCATCTGCTGAGCCCACAGCCTCTGGACGCACAAGGCTTCTGGGCTCGTCACCCAACGATACTCTAAAAACAAAAGCAACTCCCCAAGTTAGCTCAGCCCAAGGACCTGAGCCCACAAGGGAGACTTAGGACACACAGAACATGGGGCCTGTGACAGTTCAGTGCGAGAGCGTCAGTCGGGGTTCGGGGCTGAAAGTTTCTGGGTGTCTGCTTTGGAGAAAACTTAAAATAGGGGAGTTAGCCACCCCGGTGAGTTGCTTTGCCATGTGCATGACCCAGGTTCCTGCCTGGCCTCTGCCACACTGAAGGAAACTCCCCTCTCCCTCTCCCTCTCTCTCTCTCTCTCTCTCCCTCTCTCTCTATCTCTATCTATTCTCCCTCCCTCTTCCTCTCAGCCTTTAAATAATACAGAAAGGTGTCTGGAGTGACAGTCTGGGCAGTGGGGAGGTGATCAGAGGATATAGCGGCAGCCTTACAAGCCTGAGGTTCCTGACGCCGCCCCCAGCTTTGCCTGTGGCAGAGCTGAGCAGTGCATGTTCTCAATTAATCAATCAATCAATCAATCAATCAATCAATCAAATGAAACCTAGCAGATTTCCCATAGTGGGGCTTCTTCTGCCACTATCCCCACACCTTCTTCCTTTGGGAAAATATTTTTATTGGGGGCCGGGTGGTGGCACACCTGGTTGAGTGCACAAGGACCCAGGTTCGAGCCCACCTGGTCCCCACCTGCAGGGGGAAAGCTTTGTACGTGGTGAAGCAGGGCTGCAGGTGTCTCTCTGTCTCTCTCCCTCTCTATCACCCCCTTCTCTCTCGATTTCTGACTGTCTCTATTCAGTAAATAAGGATAATGCAAAAAAATTTTTTAATTAAAAAAAACTGAAAATATGTTTATTAACAGGCTGGGAGTATGGATCACCTGTCCGTGCCCATGTCCAGTGGTGAAGTGATTATAGGAGCCAGAGCTCCCACTTTATACACCTCAAAAGTCATTTTGGTCCATACTCCCAGATGGGGAGAGATGACATGAGATGACCAGAGGGCTCTGAACCCCAATTCCACCGTGAGAGAGAAGAGAAATAAAGGGCGGCATTCATAAGTAGCAATAGGCGTAAGTGTGACTTGGAAAGGGAGAGAAGGCAGGGCTGGTTGGTGGCGCACCTGGTTGAGAGCACATGTCACAGTGCACAAGGACTGGAGTTCGAGCCCCCTGGCACTCACCTGCAGGGGGAAAGCTTTATGAGTGGTGAAGCAGTGCCACAACTACCACTGACTGACTGACTGACTGGCTGGCTGACTGACTGACTGACTGACTGACTGACTGACTGACTGACTGACTGACTGACTGACTGATTGGCTTGCTTGCTGGCTGGCTGGCTGGCTGGCTTACTGACTGATTGACTGACTGACGGACTGACCGACTGACTGACTGACTGACTGACTGACTGACTGACTGACTGACTGACTGACTGACTGACTGACTGGATTACTGACTGGCTGGCTGACTGACTGGCTGGCTGGCTGACTGACTGACTGACTGACTGACTGACTGGATTACTGACTGGCTGGCTGGCTGGCTGGCTGGCTGGCTGGCTGACTGACTGACTGACTGATTGGATTGCTGACTGGCTGACTGGCTGGCTGGCTGACTGGCTGACTGGCTGACTGGCTGACTGGCTGGCTGGCTGACTGGCTGACTGGCTGACTGGCTGACTGACTGAGTAACTGAGTGACTGACTGACTGACTGACTGACTGACTGACTGGCTGGCTGGCTGGCTGGCTGGCTGGCTGACTGACTGACTGACTGACTGACTGGCTGGCTGGCTGGCTGGGTGGGTGGCTGACTGACTGGCTGGCTGACTGACTGACTGACTGACTGACTGACTGACTGACTGACTGACTGACTGGCTGGCTGGCTGACTGACTGACTGACTGACTGACTGACTGGCTGACTGACTGACTGACTGACTGGTTGACTGGCTGACTGGCTGACTGGCTGGCTGGCTGGCTGGCTGGCTGGCTGGCTGGCTGACTGACTGACTGACTGACTGACTGACTGACTGACTGACTGACTGGCTGGGTGGCTGGCTGACTGACTGACTGACTGACTGACTGACTGACTGACTGACTGACTGACTTATATCGCTCATCTGAACTTGAAATCCGGTCTTGAACATGACATTTGTTTCTTTGCCTCCAGGCTGATCACTGGGGCTCTGTGCCCACAACACAAATCCATTGCTCCCGGTGGCCATTTTTTCCATTCTATTGGATAGAAAAAAAAGAGAGAGAAATGGAGAGAGGAGGGAGAGAGAGAAAGAGAGACACCTGCCGACCTGCTTTGCCACTTGTGAAGCGTCCCCCTGCAGGTGAGGAGCGGGGGCTTGAACCCGCATCCTTGCGCGTGTCCTTGCGCTTAGTGTGTGCTTAAAGGAACATGCCACTGCCCGTCTCCCTGGCGGGTCGTTCTTGGACGGGACACTCAGGCCCTTTTGCTCTTCACTGAAGGAAAATCAGTCAATAGTTGCTGCCACGCCTTTCGCCGCCTGCCCCTCTGGGAGCCCCCGGCCCAGGAAGGCAGGTCCTCATGTGATGGGAACCGCCGCCCTCCGAAGACTCCAAACTCAAGGCTGGTCCCCGCAGACCTCCCCTGGGCACGAGGCTCGGTGGCTTCAGCCTTGTCACCGCGGGTCATCCGTGAGCCCCGCTCCTGCCCCCGAAGGCAGCCTTGCCCGCCACAGCCGCCCTAACAACCTCCAGGGTTCCCCAGGTCCCCCCGGTCCCACGCTCTGTGACTGTGACCCCCTGACAGGGCTGTGTTCTCAGCCCAGGGAGACAAAGGAGTACATTTCCAGAGGAAGAGCCCCAGTGAGACGGGGCAGATGGGTCTCTGATCTGAGCTGTTAATTAGGGCCGTCCTGCTGGCTGGCTGCCCTCGTGGGAGGGAGCAAACGGCTCATTCTCAGCACCCAGGGGCTCCCCTGGCCCCCCCCATTAGCCGGGCATCTTTCAGGATCCACCCTAAACATGTGCGGAAGGGGTGAGGGTGGGGAGGGAGGGGAGAGAGAGAAGCCAGCAGTCGGGCAGGGCCTCCTCTTAGCTGGCAGATGGGAGGGGGCGGGATGTCACATCACTAGAATCCGATCCCATGTTTCTGTGCCGGGGGACAAAGATGGGATTGTCCCAGTGTCGGCCCACAGGGTCAGCCCCAAGCAGCTTCGGCTGATTCGGGGGCGACAGGAGCGAGTATGGGAGGGTGGAAGATGGAGACAGTGCCCCGGTCAAGGTGTGAGGTCTTCCCGGACGTCGTCTGGGTCTGGACTCCAGGGAGAGAGAGAGCTCTCGCCCGCATCTTCCGGAAACACAAGCCAAGCCCAGAGTCCTAGTCCCACACCCCAACCCCCTGCTCAGAAGGACAGACAGTGAGGTGCCCACCTCCCCCCTCCAGCCCCCCATAGCCCAGCTGGTCCTGAGTTTGCTGTTCTGACCCCAGCTCCCTGCCTTGACTCCCCCTCCAGGGACAGAAGCTCCCAGCCATGTCACTCAAGCCGGGAGTCTCAGCCCCCAGACGTGGGGCAGGGTGGGGGCCACCTCCTGCCCCTCTCCCCGCTCCTGCCTTCCTGCCTTTCTCTCCCCTTCACCTCCTCCCTCCTGCTCATCCACTTTCACTCATTTCTTTTCCTGCTCTTGACTCCTTCCTTCCATTCTTCCTTTTTTCTGTCCTTCCATCTCTTCCTCATTTCTTCTTTCTCTCTCTTTCGTTTCCTTTCCTTTTTTTTTTTTTGGAATTTTTTTTTATAATATCTTTACTTATTTATTGGATAGAGACAGCCAGAAATCCAGAGGGGAGTAGGAGATAGACAGGGAGAGAGACAGAGAGACACCTGCAGCCCTGCTTCACCAATCTCAAAGCTTCCCCCCTGCAGGTGGGGACCGGGGGCTTGAACCAGGGTCCTTGCACATTGTAACGTGTGCGCTCAGCCAGGTGTGGACAACACCTGGCCCCAATGTATTTTGTCGATTATTGCCACCAGGGTTGTTGCTGGGACTTGTAGCCATTTTTCTTTTTCTTTTTTTAATTTGACAAAGCAGATATAAATTGAGAAAGGAGGGAGTGATGGACATGGAAAGAGACAGAGAGACATCTGTGGTACTTCTCCACTACTTGTGAGTCTCCCCTGCAGGTGGGGAGCAGGGACTCACACCCAGGCCCTCACTCATGGTGACACATGCACTCAACTGGGTGTCCCATGGTCCGGCCCCTCTTTCTCTCTCTTGTCACTGGAGTCTCTTGTACTTTTGACTTCACTGTAGCAAGCTGACTTTTTCAAATTGAGATAGAGATAGAGAGATAACCAGAGTATCATTCTGGCATATGAGGTGCTCTGGGGTCGAATTGTGGACCCGTGGTTCTTAAAACTTTGCTACTATGCCAACGTCCAAAACCCCTTTAATTTCCCCTCCCTCTCTTCCCTTCCCTTCCCTTCCCTTCCCTTATCTTCCCTTCCCTTCCCTTATCTTCCTTTCCCTTCCTTTCCCTTATCTTCACTTCCCTTCCCTTCCCTTCCCTTCCCTTCCCTTATCTTCCCTTCCCTTCCCTTCCCTTATCTTCCCTTCCCTTCCCTTCCCTTCCCTTCCCTTCCCTTATCTTCCCTTCCCTTCCCTTACTTCCCTTCCCTTCCCTTATCTTCCCTTCCCTTCCCTTCCCTTATCTTCCCTTCCCTTCCCTTCCCTTCCCTTCCCTTCCCTTATCTTCCGTTCCCTTCCCTTATCTTCCCTTCCCTTCCCTTCCCTTCCCTTCCCTTCCCTTCCCTTCCCTTCCCTTCCCTTATCTTCCCTTCCCTTCCCTTCCCTTATCTTCCCTTCCCTTCCCTTATCTTCCCTTCCCTTCCCTTATCTTCCCTTCCCTTCCCTTCCCTTATCTTCCCTTCCCTTCCCTTCCCTTCCCTTCCCTTATCTTCCGTTCCCTTCCCTTATCTTCCCTTCCCTTCCCTTCCCTTCCCTTATCTTCCCTTCCCTTCCCTTCCCTTATCTTCCCTTCCCTTCCCTTATCTTCCCTTCCCTTCCCTTCCCTTCCCTTATCTTCCCTTCCCTTATCTTCCCTTCCCTTCCCTTATCTTCCCTTCCCTTCCCTTCCCATCCCTTCCCTTATCTTCCCTTCCCTTCCCTTCCCTTATCTTCCCTTCCTTTCCCTTCCCTTCCCTTCCCTTATCTTCCCTTCCTTTCCCTTCCCTTCCCTTCCCTTATCTTCCCTTATCTTCCCTTCCCTTCCCTTATCTTCCCTTCCCTTCCCTTCCCTTCCCTTATCTTCCCTTCCCTTCCCTTCCCTTCCCTTATCTTCCCTTCCCTTCCCTTCCCTTCCCTTCTCTTCCCTTCCCTTCCCTTCCCTTCCCTTCCCTTCCCTTCCCTTCCCTTCCCTTCTCTTCCCTTCCCTTCCCTTCCCTTCCCTTCCCTTCCCTTCCCTTCCCTTCCCTTCCCTTCCTTTCTCTTCCCTTCCCTTCCCTTATCTTCCCTTCCCTTCCCTTCCCTTATCTTCCCTTCCCTTCCCTTATCTTCCCTTCCCTTCCCTTATCTTCCCTTCCCTTCCCTTCCCTTATCTTCCCTTCCCTTCCCTTCCCTTCCCTTATCTTCCCTTCCCTTCCCTTCCCTTATCTTCCCTTCCCTTCCCTTATCTTCCCTTCCCTTCCCTTCCCTTATCTTCCCTTCCCTTCCCTTATCTTCCCTTCCCTTCCCTTCCCTTCCCTTCCCTTATCTTCCCTTCCCTTCCCTTATCTTCCCTTCCCTTCCCTTATCTTCCCTTCCCTTCCCTTCCCTTCCCTTATCTTCCCTTCCTTTCCCTTCCCTTCCCTTATCTTCCCTTCCCTTCCCTTCCCTTATCTTCCCTTCCTTTCCCTTCCCTTCCCTTCCCTTATCTTCCCTTCCCTTATCTTCCCTTCCCTTCCCTTCCCTTATCTTCCCTTCCCTTCCCTTATCTTCCCTTCCCTTCCCTTCCCTTATCTTCCCTTCCCTTCCCTTCCCTTCCCTTATCTTCCCTTCCTTTCCCTTCCCTTCCCTTCCCTTCCCTTCCCTTCCCTTCCCTTCCCTTATCTTCCCTTCCCTTCCCTTCCCTTCCCTTCCCTTCCCTTCCCTTCCCTTATCTTCCCTTCCCTTCCCTTATCTTCCCTTCCCTTCCCTTATCTTCCCTTCCCTTCCCTTCCCTTATCTTCCCTTCCCTTCCCTTATCTTCCCTTCCTTTCCCTTCCCTTCCCTTCCCTTCCCTTCCCTTCCCTTATCTTCCCTTCCCTTCCCTTCCCTTCCCTTCCCTTATCTTCCCTTCCCTTCCCTTATCTTCCCTTCCCTTCCCTTATCTTCCCTTCCCTTCCCTTCCCTTCCCTTCCCTTCCCTTCCCTTCCCTTATCTTCCCTTCCCTTCCCTTCCCTTATCTTCCCTTCCCTTCCCTTATCTTCCCTTCCCTTCCCTTCCCTTCCCTTCCCTTCTCTTCTCTTCTCTTCTCTTCTCTTCTCCTGTCTTCTCTTTCTGTCTCTCTATCTCTCCTCTATCTTTTTCTTTCTCTCCATCTTCTCCTCTCCCTCTCTTACCTCTCTCTCCTTCTCTTCTTTTTCTCTTTTCTCTCTCATCTCCCTTCTCTCTTCCTCTACCTCTCTCTTCCTTCTCTCTCCTCTCTCTTGTCTTTCCTCTCTCTTCTCTCTCTCTTCTATTCTCTGCCAGGACTTTGCTGGAACTTCCCACCTGAGTGAATCCACTGCTCCTGGAAGAGAAAGAGAGAGAGAGGGAGAGAGAGAGAGAGAGAGAGAGAGAGAGAGAGAGAGAGAGACCATGGCATCAAGCCAACACATCTGAAGGTTCTCCTTAGCATGGTGCTCCAATAGGGTGACCAGGAGCTTGAACCCAGGCCCTTTAGCAAGGTACTATGTGCTGTGCCAGGTGATCTATTTCAAGGCCCCTGGATCTATCTATTTTTTTTTTAATTTGGTTGTATGGAAAAGTTACAAGAGGGTGAGACAGCATAACGGTAAGAGACTCTGACGCCTGACGTCAACCCCCCACACCACCAGGAGGCACTGCTGAGCAGGGCTCTGCCATGTTCTCTCTGTATCTTTCTCTCTCTGTGTCTGTGTGTCTGTGTGTCTCTTGTGTGTCTGTGTGTCTCTCTGTTTCTCTCTCTCTCTGTGTCTCTCCTCCTCCTCCTCCCTCTCTTTCTCTCTTAATCTGAAATTAAAAAGAATAAAAATGGGGAGCCGGGCAGTAGCACAGCGGGTAAAATGCAGGTGGCGCAAAGCACAAGGACTGACATAAGGATCCCGGTTCGAGCCCCCGGCTCCCCACTTGCAGGGGAGTCGCTTCACAGGCGGTGAAGCAGGTCTGCAGGTGTCTGTCTTTCTCTCCCCCTCTCTGTCTTCCCCTCCTCTCTCCATTTCTCTCTGTCCTATCCAACAACGACAAAAACAAAACAACAAGGGCACCAAAAGGGAATAAATATTTTTTTTTAAAAAAGAATAAAAATGTCAGCCCAGGAGTGCAGAGACGAAGCCTGGGTGAAGCCCTGGCACCTCCCAGGACAAAATAGAACAAACAACCGTGTTTGTGGGTGGATCCCAGGTCAGCCATTGGGATGTTTCTCCCTGCTTTCTCCCCCCCTTCTGTCTCTCTCTCTCCCCCCTCCCCCTCAGGCACACACACACACGCACACGCACACGCACTCACACACACACACACACTCACACACACTCACACACACACACACACACTCACACACACACACTCACACACACACTCACACACACACACTCACACACACACTCACACACACGCACACGCACTCACACACACACACACACACTCACACACACACACTCATACACACACACTCACACACACACACACTCACACACACTCACACACACGCACACACACACACTCACACACACACTCATACACACACACACTCACACACACACTCACACACACACACACACACTCACACACACACACTCACACACACACTCACACACACGCACACGCACTCACACACACACACACACACTCACACACTCATACACACACACTCACACACACACACACTCACACACACTCACACACACGCACACACACACACTCACACACACACTCATACACACACACACTCACACACACACTCACACACACTCATACACACACACTCACACACACTCACACACACACTCACACACACACACACACACTCATACACACACACTCACACACACACACACACTCACACACACTCACACACACACTCACACACACACACACGCACACACACACACTCACACACACACTCACACACACACTCATACACACACACTCACACACACACGCTCACACACACACACTCACACACACACACACACTCACACACACACACACACACTCTAGTGGGGGTGTGGAGAGCAAGGGCCGCATGCCCCAGTTAGGGTTGGTCTGAGCACAGACCATACACCAAGAGGAGCAGGGCAGGGCAGGTGGGAGGAGGAGGCCATTCCTGCCCTCAGCAGAGAGGCGTCCACACCTCCTTCATGGACAAACAGATCAATAGCAGCCTTTTACCGTCTTCAATGAGAGCTCATTAGCCCGGCTGGGTGTCCCCCACCCGCCTGGTGGCCTGGGGGCCAGGAGTCTGAGCTGCAGACAATAATTATCTCCCGCTAGCGAGCTCTGCGCTCAGCTCCTGGTGAACTGTTTTCCTAATTATTCAGGACAGCAGCTAGGAAGACTGCAAACTAATTGAAAATACATTACGATGTATTTGCTCTCCAGAGGCCGGCTCTGAGCTCCCGGTTAAGTTTGCAGAAATGGGGAGTGCTGTGCTGGGTCCTTGGTCTGCAGCCCAGCCCAGGGCAGAGGGAGGGTGCGGAGAGGGGCCTCAGGGCTGGCCAGGGGGGGACAGGCTGCATGGCCACTGTGAGAGCCCTGTCCACAGCCAGGAGGTGTGGGCAGTCTGTCTGTCCAGGCTAAGCCCTGGAGGAAGTGCAGTTACTGAAGTTGGCACTTGACCCTCAAGCTCCAGGGAGACCCCAGCCTGTGCCCCTGTGATATTTTATAAAAGAACTTTTGGTTTTTAGAGGCTTGACTCACCTACGTTATGAGGGAGGGGGAGGAGAGAGAGAGAGAGAGAGGGAGAGAGACGGAGATGGAGAAAGAGAGAGAGAGAGGATGAGGGAACAAGAGAATAGGAAACAGACAACAAGAAAGAGGGAGAGAGAGTAAGAGAGGGAGAAAGAAAACAAAAGAGTGTGAGAAAGAGTGTGAGAGAGACCAAGAGAGAGTTAGAGCGAGACAGGAGAGAGAGCTAGTTAGAAAGACCAGAGAAAGCTCTCAGGAAACTCCATACACCAAGTTCCCTCCTGCCCCTTCTCCCTCCCTCCCTCTTCTCTTTCTTCTTCCTTCCCCATGCCCCATGTCTTCCTTTCATCATCTTCATCATCATCACCATCATGATTATTATTATTTTGCCTCTAGGGTTACTGCTGGGGCTTGGTGCCGGCGCTACCAATCCACTGCTCCTGTGGCCACTTTTCCATTTTATTGGACAGGACAGAGAAAAATTGAGAGCGTGGGGGAAAGGGCCAGGCAGTGGCGCACCTGGTTAAGCTCACACACTACGGTGTGCAAGGACCCGGGTTCAAGCTCCTGGTCCCCACCTGCAGGGGGGAAGTCTCACGAGAGCTGAAGCAGGGCTGCAGGTGTCTGTCTCTCTCCATCTCTGTCTCCCTCTTCCCACTCAATTTCTGTCCTATCAGATAAAGGGGGAAAAAATATCTGCCAGGGGCGATGGGGGGGGGGGATTTGTCGTGCAGGGACTGAGCTTCAGAATAACAACCCGTGGTGATTTTTTAAAATTAAAATAAATTTAAAAAGCACAGCTCTCGTCCATGAAACTTGGCTTTGGCTGCACGCCCCCACATGGGCCGTATGAGGCCCCAGCTGGGAGAGCATCTGCTCTCTGGACCTGAAGCTTCTCCCCCGAGACGCAGAGCCTGGGTTCTGTGGGGTCAAGGGGCACCCAGGAGCACACCTGAGCCCCCATACCTGGCCAGTCCTCCTGGGAGAGAGCGGGGCTGCAGGGCTGAGGTGTGGACACCTGTCCTCCAGCTGCTGGGCTGATTCCCAGCGCTGGACTAGCTCTGGCCACTTCCCTGCCTGGCTGGGGAGGGCGGGGGTGGGGGCTGGCCCCCAAGCCCATTAGCCGGGTTGACCAGGCAGCCCTGGGGGCCACCAGCCAGCTGGGAAAGCCCAGAAGATTCCACATCCAAGAGGCAGTGTCTCCTCTCTTGCACATTTACCCGCTGCTCTGCTTTCTGGGGGCAAACAGACCAATGGATGTTTCTTGGCCTCGGACGAGAAATCTGAAAACAGAAGGGCCCTCCCCAGGCCGGCTGAAACACCAAGTTCTTATTGTGTCTCTTTGCGCAGTTCAGCCCACAGGAGTGAACCAGGCATTAGGGCCTTGAACCCAGGTCCTTGAGCTTGGTAACTTGTGTGCTCAACCAAGTGTGCCACCACCCTGCCCTGCACCCTGTCTCAGACTCCATGTGTCCGTGGTTCTTGCCCACAGGTGTGTGGCATAGGCCGTCTGCAGGTGAGGTGCCCTGGAAGTGCTGGAGAAAATGACCACCAGTAGCAGTGGATTCAGTAGTACTGGCCCTGAACCTCAGAGATAACCCTGGAAACAAGAGAGAGAGAGGAGAGAGAGGGAGAGAGAAGAAGGAGGAGGAGGAGGGGGGGGGGGAGGAGGAGAAAGGGAACAGAGGAAGAAAGGAAGACCTGGAGAAGGAAGGAGCAAGGGAAGGAAAGAGAAGGAAGGAAGGAGGGAGGCCTTTCTTTGTCCTCTCTGAAGAGAGGAGTGGAGAGTCCCCACCTTGGGGGGGGTGGCAGTGTAGATGGTACAAACATCCCCCACCCCCCCAGAAGAAATCTCCCAAAGGACCCTCGTCCCTCCCCAGATGAGCACCCTCCATCCTCCTCATTATGCTCGGTCTCCAGGGGTGTGCCAAGCACCTCTGTCTGTCTTTTCCCAGAAGGACCGACCCCTATGTCTGAGTCTCAGTCTGCGTCTGAGTCTCCCTGCAAGTCCCAGGCCTCTCCCTCTTGAGGACGGACAGACAGACAGCTTTGTCCCCAGGACTGATGGGACCCAGGGGAACAGGTGGGAGGGGAATCTGTCCCATTCGGGGTGAGGGAGGGGCTTGGGCACATTTTGGTGAGATCCAGGTTAATCATCTCCACCAACCTCCAGGGGCAGGGTGTGCCTGGGAGCCTGTCTTGTATCTGTCTCCAAGCCCCAATGAATAAATAAACAAAGAAAGCCCTTGGGCTGGGCACACAGCTTGATGCTTCTGCTAAAGAACCCCCCCCCCCTTGTCTGAAGCTCCAAGGTCCCAGGTTCAATCCCCAGCACCATTTTCAGCCAGAGCTCAGCCATGCTATGGCCTTTCCTCCTGCTCCTCTTCCTCCTCCTCCTCCTCCTCCTCCTCCCCCCCTCCATATATATATATATATATATATATATATATATATATATATATATATATATATATATATATATCATTAAAGCAAAATAAATAAGATACCATATTTAAACACACACACACACACACAATGAAAGCCTTCCAGTCCCCAGTCCCCAAGGAGTGTATCTGTGTACCTGCCCCCAAGCTGGCTTCTCTGGGCTCCTGTTTCACCCAAGGTCAGGGCTGCCTGGGAACCAAGCTGCCCACCTGCCTGAAGCCTCACAGGAGGGAACCAGGACGCTGGGAGGAGCTTTCACCACCTTCACTTGTGCCTCATGTGAGAGGTGACCAGACTGTCAATCCCCACCACCCTATTTCTCTCAGAGCTACATTTTGTTTTGTTTTGTATTATTTTGTTTTGTTTCATTTTATTTATTTTATTTTATTTTATTATCTGGAAGAGACAGGGAAGTGGAAGGAAGGCTAAAGAAAGCCACACTGCTATTTCTGTTGCATCCCCCCATCTTGCTTCAGTGTGAGCATTTAATTACACATATTTTCATCATTTCTTATATTCTGACATATTAATTAAGGATGCACTAATTCATTTTTTCCAGCACTGTTGGCTTGCCCTGTAAAAACATTTTATTGGTTTTGTACACATAGAGAGAGATGGGGAGGGCACAGGTAACAAGATCGTAGGGTGTGGAGGGGTCCTCAGCACCAGTCTGTGACCCTGCTGACTGCAGGCCCTGGTCATTCGATCAAGAAGAAGACAGAGGCCCACTGCTCAGTGGAGGAAATGACATCATGAAAATACAAAGGAGACGGTCATGCCTGAGGCCCTAAGGTCCCAAGTTCAATCCCTAGTGCCACCATCAGCCAGAACTGAGCAAATAAAGAGTAAAATAAAGAAATGAACAGATAATCCAATCAATCAAGATAATAATAAATAAAGGTCTCCCAGAGTACAGGCCGCAGGGGGTTGGTGCTGGTAAGAATCTGGGGGCCCTGGCGGTGGTACATCAGTTTAAGCAAAATAGTGCCAAGTGCAAGGACCCCCACAAGGATCCAGGTTCAAGCCTTTAGCTCCCCACCTGCAGGGGGGAAGCTTCACAAGCAGAGAAGCAGGTCTTCAGATATCTCTCTCCCTCTCTATCTTTCCTTCCCCCTCACAGTTTCTATCTGTCCTATCCAAAAAAGAAAATGGAAAAAAAAATGGCCATCAAGAGCAGTGTATTTGTAGTGCTGGCACCAAGCCCCAGTGATAACCCTAGAGGCAAAAAAAAAAAAAAAGGAGAAAGAGAGAGAATCTGATCCCCAGGGTCCAGCCCCCTGCAGATGCCTGGTGTGTGTGTGTCTCCCAGGAGGTGAGAGACCAGTTGCCAGTTGGTCCCTGGGCAGCAAGTAAACAGGTCATCAGGGCAAGGACTGTGCTGGGTACTGGGAGTCCCTTCCCCTCTCTGAGGCTTTTCAGCATCCTTTCCCTTCAGATGAAAACTCATTTGGGGGTGGGGGCAGTGGGACACCTAGTTTCGAGTGCAGGATACCATGCTCAAGGGCCCAGATTCAAACCCCACCTCCCTACCTGCAGGGGAAGACTTCACAAACAGTGAAACAGGACTGCAGGGGTCTCTCTGTCTCTTTCCCCCTCTCTATCTTCTCTTCCCCTCAATTTCTCTCTGTCTCCATCCAAGTAAATACATTATAAAATAATACATTTTAGAGAGTCCTCATCTCTGAAAGGTTAGGAAAGGTTAGGAAAATAATTATCATTCTCTTTGTTATTATTATTTTATCCAGAGCCCTGTTTAACTCTGGCTGATGGTGGTGCTGGGGACTGAACCTGAGACCTCAGAGCCCCAGGCATCACAAGTCCTTTTGCACAACTGTTAAGCTCTGTCCCCAGACTATGCCTGTGATTTTTATTTTATCGCATTTTATTAATTAGTTTTAATTCATTAATGAATTGGGTAGAGAGAAGTTGAGCAGGAAGGGGGAGATTGGGAGGATGGGAGTGGCGTGGCGGTGACGTGCACGGCTGAATGTGGTTGTAGCCATGTGCAAAGACCTGGGTTCAAGCCCCTCGTCCCCACCTGCCTGTGGGAAAGTTTTGCAGTTGGTAAAGCAGGTTTGCAGGGGTCTGCCTCGCTCCCTCTCTGTCTCTCCCTTAATTTCTCTCTGTGCCTATCCAATAGAGAAATATCTTTGAAAAGAGAGAGACAGCAGGTGAGAGACAGAGAGACTTATGAAGAAGCACTGTTTTATCGCTTGAGAAACTTTCCCCCTGAAGGTGGGGACCAGGGACTTGAACCCTGGTCTTTGCACACTGTAGCATGTGTGTTCAAAGGTCATTTATTTTACTACACTCCAGTCCATGTGGTGCTGGAGTTGACGGTATCAGCCGTCCAACACTGAAGCACTTCCCCACACACCTCTCTGTGCCTATGGAGTTTGCTGTTTATGACTTGAGCCTCTATAGAACCAAGCCACAGGGAGATCCCGTGGAGCCCAGAAAGGAGGGCGATGGGGTGGCCGGCAGCGTGGACGCCAGTCCCAGGACACCGGGTGGACAGACAGCCTCCACCATGGACTTGGGCTGGCAGTGGGGCCTGGCACCCACTCGTGGGGACAGTCAGCCTGTGGCCTGGCCTCTCTGACCTCTAAGACACACCCAGCTGTAGTGTCCTAAGTCTAGGGGAAGCCAGGTGCTGGCGGCCTTGGGTTTGGGTGCCAAGCTCAGGGACCCGCTCCCTTGCCAGTCTGGGTCAGGTGTAGTCTTCCTCCCTGAGAAATCATCTCCACTCTTGAAGACACCCTCATAGACTGACTCCCAGCCGACATGAGCGTGGAGCTGCTGACAGCATCCACCGGGCGGGCGGCAAGAAGCCAGGCTAGGGACGCGGCGCGGAGGGGATTAGGCGTCTCGCCTGAGCTCTGCCAGGCAGCTCCACGCCACCATTAAGGGGGACGGATTAATATCACGTTTCGTGGATCTGACTGCTAGCTGATACTGCTTAATTATCCAGATAAGTGATCGGTATCCGAGCATGAGTGGTGCCACCCTCTCTATCCCTTTCTCCTGACTTAATTCTTTTGGGGGGGAGAGGTGTATTTATTATTTTAAAAGGGTCATTAAAGGGGCCTGGTAGTGCTGTGCCCGGTTGGGTGAATATGTTATCATGTGCAGAGACCCAGGTTTGAGAACCCAGGTCCCCACTTGCAGGAGAGAAGCTTCATGAGGTGTGAGGCAGTTCTGCAGGCCATACTCTCTCTCTCTCTCTCTCTCTCTCTCTCTCCCCACTTCCATTTCAACTTCTCTCTGCCCTTGCAAATAAAATAAATAAATGTTAAAAATTTTGGGATCCAGAGAGTGGCACACCCACTTATTAAGTACAGGGACCTGGGTTCGAGCCCCTCCTTCCCACCTGCAGAGAGGATGTTTTGCAAGAGGAAAAGCAGGTTTGCAGGTGTCTACCTTTCTCTCTCCATCTCTGTCTTCCCCTCCCCTCTCAATTTCCCCCTATCCTACCCAATAAAATGGGAAAAAATGGCCACCAGGAGCAGTGGACTCATAGTGCTGGTACCAAATACCAGCGAGAACCCTGGAGGCAAAAGAGAGAGAGATTTTTAAAAGTATTTAAAGAGAGAGTTCATTAAAATTTAAGCAAGAGGGGCCAAATGGTGGTGGACCTAGTTGAGCACACATGCCACAATGCACAAGGACCCAGGTTCAATCCCTTGGTCCCCGCCTCCAGGGAGGGAAGTGTGGTGAGCTGTGAGGCAGGGCTGCAGGTGTCTCTCACTCCCTATCTACCCTCTTGCTCTCAATCTCTCTGTCTCTACCAAATTAATAAATAAATATAATATTTTTAAAAATTTAAGCAGAAGTGCCAGCCGTGACTGTATTACTGGTGTTGTCTTGGAATTTGCTATTTGTGACAGAGAGTGGAGGAGGTCCCCGTGGAGGCAGGCGCCCTCAGCCCATGTCACTGAATTACTAGGGGCACACAGCAGGTCCCTGTGTCTGGCCAGCTCCCAGCCCTCTTCTCTGTGGAGGGTGGAGACCCCAGCCCCAGGCGCCCATGCAGGCAGGAGCAGCTGTTCAGTCAGAGGGCGGGGAGCAGGGCAGACAGGGCGGGGATGGGCTCTCTGCCTGCTGGCCTTCTGTCTTGCCTGGTTATTTTATCCCCGGAAGGTCCCCACCCATCCCCTTCTCCCCTGCTCTCTCTGCCTCCCTGACTGGCTCTGCCTGTGTTCATTGCATCCCTCTGTCCCTCCCTCCGAGCCCGCTGTCCGGCTCAAGGGCGCCCACCTGAGGCTGGGGCGGAAGGCCAGACCTCTGCAGCCTGAACAGCACAGCAAGACCTGCTTTCAGAAGCGGACTGGATTTCTCCCAAGTGGGATCCCAGGAATGGTCGGGGTTTAAACTGACAGGGCGGGGGCTTTGCAGGGAGGGTGTGGGCCTTGAGGAGCTGGGGCCCCAGGTTCAAGCCCCAGGACTTCAGGGCTAGAGGGGTGTCATCTCACAAGTCTTCTGCACTTTCTAGTAAACCCACACACAATTACCTTAATGAATGCGTCTGTCTAACCTAGTCACCGTCATGGGCTGTCCAACAGGAATCTTTAAACATTCTGCCCTCTCTTTCTCTCTCCCCCCTCTCTTTTTCTCTCCCTCCTTCCCTCTCTCTTTTTTTTCCATCAGAATTACTGCTGGAACTCAGTGTCTGCATGACAAGAATCTACCACTCCCAGTGTCCATCCCCCCCCCCCACCTCTCTCTCTCTCTCTCTCTTTCTCCTCTCAATTTCTTCTGGTCCTACCCAATAAAATGGGAGAAAAAAATTTTTTCCACCAAGTGCAATGGCTTCATAGTTCCAGCATGAAGCCCCAATGATAACCCTGGAGGAAAATAATAATAAATAAATAAAATAATTAATTCATTAAAATAAAGCCATACAGATAGATTTTTTTCTTGTGTTATCTCCTAAGGTTTTATGGTTAGGCCTTCAACTCACCTCGTGCTTTTATGAACGGTGTGATGTGAAAAACCTGCTCCTCTACGCCTTCAACTCCAGAAACGTCTGATCACACAGTTTGTAACTCACATCAAGACTGGAGACCACTAAGCACTCCTGTTTAGCTTCTGCCTAGACAACAAGCTGGACCCTTTTCACCAGGCAGTTTTGAAGCCCAGCATACTAACGCTGCAGGAGGGAGTTATGGCCCAGTCAGCGCCCGGATGTCTGGTGCAAGAGAGAAGGCTTGTCGGTGTGACCCACACACATCTCCCCCCACTCGTGTCGGCCTGGGAAATTGCCAGGCACAGACACCACCTATGGAAGGAAGTTCCTAGACTGGCAGAGTGGAGACATAGGATCTTGAATTGTAGCTTTTAGGAGGTGTGTCTGCTAAACTAGGCATCAGTGAACCTCTGAGGACACTGGGGGTGCGGGGGGGCCCATTCTATTGATTTTTACTTTGTTTTGTTTGTGTTTGCCTCCAGGGTGACCGCTGGGGCTCAGTGCTGGCATTATGAATCCATTGCTCCTGGAGACTTTTTTTTTTCATTTTAATGAGTAGAACAGAGAGAAATTGAGAGAGGAGGGGAGAGAGACAGAGAGAGAGAGAAGAGAGAGAGACCTGCAGCCCTGCTTCACCGCTTGTGAAGCATCCCCCCTGCGGGTGGGGAGCCAGGGGCTCGAACTCAGATCCTTGCAGGGTCCTTGCATTTAGTGCTATGTGCACTTAACCAGGTACACTATGGCCGGGCACCCTGATTTGCTCTTTCTGCCCATGAATGTTCTCTCATGGTTAGTGTGAATTTATGGTAGACATTTGTTGCTGAAAGGTGAATTCCTCTTACATCAATACCCCCCCATCTTCCTCTCATTCCTTCAACTATAATTCTAGAGTTTAGAATGAGTTGTCAAGCTCCCTGAAAATCCCAAGGAGATTTTTACTGGGAGTACATTAAATTTATAGATTGAACTGAGTAGAACTGACATCCCCACATCATTATGTGTTAGTCCAACATGACTGTGATTTACATAGACCTCCTATTCAATATGTGGCATGTGTGTCCTCTGTTTAAAAAAAAAAAAGAAATAAAAGGTTTATCTAATGTTGGGCTTTAATCACACACATCAGGCTGTATAGACAAGCAAAATCAACTAGTCCTAAAGGTCCAACGACTTGGAGACTGACAGCACTGTGCTTTCGGATTTTGTTGCTATTTATTATACATGGAAGCTTCAGATTTCTGATTTCTCCACTTCAAATAATGACTTTTTTATGAAGCTGTAACCAACTGAATGAATTGATCATGCTTCTAGCCAGCCTGCTAAAGTTCTCTTCTTATAGTCATTGATAAAGAAGTCTGTCTTCTTGCCGGATGATCTTTTGGCTTTTATGACTAGATCCTGGTTCTTGTTGTAGTTGGTCAGATACAATGTTTGGACTAACTGGTGGCAGGGCAGAACCGAGATATACAATTGTTTCAGGAATAACTGCTTTTGGTTTTGAAAGTCAACAGCCCAGTTAATTTCTGTTTCTAGTTTGCTAAGAAATTATTTAAATTAAAATCAGATCTCCTTTTTTCCCTTTCTTTATTGCTTTAATTAATAATGGTAGGCAAGACCATAGGATAAGAGAGGTACATTTCCACATAGTTTCCACCACTAGATTGGTGCATCCCATCACCTCCCTTGGAAGCTTCCCTATTCTTTATCCCTCTAGGAGCATGGACCCCAGATCATCATGGGGAGCAGAAGATGGGTGTTCTGGCTTCTGTAGTTGCTTCTCTGCTGGACATGGACAATGGCAAGTGGATCCACACCCCCAGCCTGTTTCTGTCTTTCCCTAGTGGGGCAGGGCTCTGGAGAGGTGGGGTTCCAGGGCACATGGGTGAGGTCATCTGCCCAGGGGTGTCAGACTGGCATCATGGCAGCATCTGCAACTTGATGGTTGAAAAGAATTAAGATACAACAAATTGTTTAATAATAAGAAACCTAAAGGTAAGAATATAACAGTTGAGATTTGAGGTCTCTATTTTGGAAAAATCTAGGAAGTCTATTTTAGGTATATTCCAAGGGGTCCATGCCTTACTTATTTTTGCCTGAGCCCAACAGTTAACATGCATGAGGACTAAAGGTTTTGTCTGGGTGGATGATGTCAGAGTTGAGGATAGGACTAGAAAGCTGGATCAGGGAAGAGAGTAGCTCCCAAATAGGGGGAAAGTATATTAATATCATTAACTGTAGACCCTGGCAATCTGACCTATGGCCCATGTCCATTCATATTCAGCACAGGAGCCTGTGTGACCTCTGCATCCCTGTAGGTCTGAGCTCACAGTCCATGGTCACTGATAGGAACATTCTAGGCTGCCCTCAGAACAGGACCAATCTTCAGCGAATGGTAGGGTATGTTGACCCAGCCTCCATCCGGAGAGTGGGGCAGTTTCTACCAAGGTTGATCCACATTGAGGGCAAGGTCCTGTAGGGGCCCACAAGAGGGTTTATGATGTTCCTGATGAAGGGGACCAGTGATGGTGGAGAGATGGCTCTGTTAGAAGTCCAGGCCATAGCCAAAACCTTGAAGCAACCCAGGTGTCCAACAACAGATGAGTGGCTGAGCAAGTTGTGGTATATATACACAATGGAATACTACTCAGCTATAAAAAATGGTGACTTCACCTTTTTTAGCCAATCTTGGATGGACCTTGAAAAATTCATGTTACGTGAAATAAGTCAGAAACAGAAGGATGAATATGGGATTATTTCACTCTCAGGCAGAAGTTGAAAAACAAGATCAGAAAAGAAAACACAAGTAGAACCTGAAATGGAATTGGAGTATCGTACCAAAGTAAAAGACTCTGGGGTGGGGGTGGGTGGGTGGGGAGAATAATACAGGTCCATGAAGGACATTAAATGACCTAGTGGGGGTTGTATTGTTAAATGGGAAACTGGGGAATGATATGCATGTACAAACTATTGTATTTACTGTTGAATGTAAAGCATTAATTCCCCAATAAAGAAAGAAATTATAAAAAGAAGAAGTCCAGATCCATCATGTCTGTGTGGGAATCCCAGGATGGCCTGGTAGTGACCAGAAGAGTCATGATTCAAGTATGCTGGTCTCTTGCCCTTATCCAGCTTTTGCAGTCCTTGCTTTATCTGACAAGGTTCGCCTTGGAACGATGGAAGGAAGTGAAATAGAAAATAGGTGAGGAGGGCAGCTAGGTCTAAGTAGAAACCATTCCATCAGGCACTTTCTGGTGTCTTTTTAGGTCTTTCTACTTGCTTGCTGCACTTATTGAGTCACTACAAACTACTGTGCACTTTACTTCTTGTCAGGAAGTCTACCCTTATGATTTATATGTTGTATTCATTCAATCTGTTCATGTCTTGCAAAATACATTAGTCTTTTAATTTTGGATTTGCCTTATGTTTCGAGATGGATCACAATTGAAATCTTAGACACTTTTATGCATTTTGTAAGGTTTTGATTCTGGAAGCAAGGGTGATTTCAACATCATGTCAATTTTCAGTGCTTGTCATGAAAAATTCCACTGGTCTACAAGCTACCTCAAGTTCATGCTCCAAGTCCATCTCCACCATTCACCTCCCAGTAAAGCCTCTTAGCACCCTTCCCACCACACCCTGCTAGTGACCATCCTTCGGACTTACAGTGTAAAAGCTTAGTTTTATTTTGCTGAGTTCATATGTGTGTTGGCTTCATCTATGTTTTATTTCATTTATATTCAAAAAATGTGCTTATTCAGAATGGAAGTGTCCTAGGGTCCTCCTTTCTTGTCAGAGCTCTTTGTAGTCTCCCTGTCAGAATCATTATAGACTTACAAAATAAATCACAAACCATGCTCTCACTTTTTCTCTTCTGTTGATGCAAGTTGGAGAAGTAAAAGGTCAAACTTCCTTTCTTATCTGCTTTAGTGCACACACTATCAACAGTTAACGATTCATGGATGAGTCCATTTCTATTTGGGTCGTAGAGCGGTGCGTGAAACATGCACAAAGTCTTTATATTTTATAAGTCCCATTGACATGTTTTTCCTTTCAAATTCATGGTGTGAAAATCATCACTGTCTCCTTGTAAAATTCTAGCCTCGTCTTGGGCTGCAGTGACTTTTTTCATATTAATTGTTTTAAGTTTTTCTCCCTTTGCCTTGGCGATCTCAGTTCATCCTTGTAAAAATGTTTGGGTTTTGATTTTATTTTCCTTTCTTTTCTTTTATTTATTTGTTTATTCATTCATTTATTTCCTCAAGGGTTATTGCTGGGGCTCGTTGCCAGCACTATGAGTGCACTGCTCTGAGCTGCCATTATTTTCTGCTTTTTTTTTTTAATAAGGCAGTGAAAAATTGAGAGGTGAAGGGAAGGGAGAGATAGAGAAGAAGAGAACGACATTTGCAGACCTGCCTCGCTCCTTGTGAAACATCCCCCTGCAGGTGGGTAGCTGGGGGCTCAAATCTGGATCTTGTGTTTGCTCAGGTCCTTGGGCTTAATTAGGTACATCACTCCCAGGCCCTCCTTTCTTTAATTGTATTACTTTATTCCATCTCCTATTTTATTGTACCTGTTGGTCATTTTTAAAGGTCTGCTTTTAAAACTCCTTTTAAAAATGAATTTATAGGAGTCAGGCAGTAGCGCAGCAGGTTAAGGGCACTTGGTGAGAAGCACAAGCACCGGCGTAAGGATCCTGGTTCGAGCCCCCGCTCCCCACCCGCAGGGGAGTCCCTTCACAGGCGGTGAAGCAGGTCTGCAGGTGTCTGCCTTTCTCTCCCTCTCTCTGTCTTCCCCCTCCCCTCTCCATTTCTCTCTGTCCTATCCAACAGTGACATCAATAACAACAACAACAATAATAACTACAACAATTTTTTTAAAAAGGGCAACAAAAATGAATTTGTATTTTCTAATGACAAACTTGTGTCTTCCTCTTCTCCCCAATACAGGCAGTGAAGCCTAGTGATTCCCCAGGAATCTTTCTTTAACAGCTGTGGTCATCACACATCCAATACTGATCACTCCCAGGAGTCCCCCAGGATTGAGGTTTCGGTGTTTACCAAGTAAGCTTTACACTTAGAACGTACCTGATCATTCTGTCTCTCGTCTGCAAGACAGACTCATATTTGAAATTTCAAAAGCAGATAAGCCACTGCACGTGTATCGGGGAGTGAGGGAGTCGAAACGGAGCCGCAGGGGCTGGGTGGCACACATCCCGAGGAGCTAATTTGTCGCCATCACCCGGACCCAGAAGCTTCAAGAGCCGTGACGTCATGCTAAAGAGTCATCGTTAAAGTCTGCCAGTCTCTTGTCCTTCTTCAGCTTTTCCAGCCCTTGCTTTCATAAGGTTGCTTTGGAATGAGTGAGACAACTGTAATAGGAAGTAGGTGAGGAGGGTATCTAAGTCTAAGTGGACACTCTTTCATTATGAACTTGATACTGACTCACTGCAGACTATTGTGTATTTTTGCTTTCAGGTATATATTTTGCCTATGGTTTTGTTAATTCATCCTTTCTTAAATAAAAAATAATTTTTTAAAAAAAGCTTGAGAAGTTCCATCAGGAAAACACGGATTTAAAGCAGGGAAGCACCACAGGCCCAAGCTGAATGAATATGCAGGCTCAAGTAGCCAGTCCTTCTCTGTGACTAAGCTGTGCAGCCCATGGAGTTCCTGATTTAATTGTCTTAAGAAGAGAGAGCCACTGCACCTGGGGACCTTGGTGTTTCTCAGGAGAAATGCCATGCTCTGCTTCCTGTGGGAAGCTGTGTTGTTTCACAGTAAGAGTGCAGGGAGGGGCTGGGAGACAGCTCACAGGGAGAGGACACAACTTGACAGGTGTGAGGTCTGGGTTCCATCCCTGGCCCCACATGGGAGCGCCCTGAGCCCATAGATGGCAGAGTGGTGCTGTAGTGTCTCCCTTCTTTCTCTGGCTGTTCTCTCTCTCTCTCTCTTTCTCTCCCTGTTCTTTCTTTCTATCCCTCTCTCAAAAAAGGAAGAAAGAAAGAGAGAAAAAAAGAGAAAAATAAAGAGAAACAATAATGTCTCAGAACCTCACCTCTCCAGAGCCCTGTCCCACAAGGGAAAGGTAGAAACAGACTGGGAGTATGGATCCACCTGCCAACACCCATGTCCAGTGGAGAAGCAGTTACAGAAGCCAGACCTTCCACCTCCTGCACTCCAGAAAGAGATTTGGTCCACACTCCCAGTGGGGGAGAAATGTTAGGGAAGATGACCACAGGGCTCCGAACCCCAACTCCATCAGGACCCAGAGAAAGAAGAGGAAAAAAGAAAGACATTCAGAAGTAGTAATGTGTGTAGGTTTGAGTTAGAAAGGAAGAGAAGGCAGAATCATGGAAAAATTAGGTGAACATTTAGATAGAAAAATGATAGATAGATAGATAGATAGATAGATAGGAAGAAAAAAGAAAGAAGGGAAGAAAGAAAGAAAGATAGATAGATAGATAGATAGATAGATAGATAGATAGATAGATAGGTATAGAAATAATAGTCAGCCTATATCTGTGACCTTGGGAGAACCACTGCAGTTTCCAATAGAGGGAATGGGGACACAGAACTCTGGTGGTGGGAACAGTGTGGAATTGTACCCCTATTATCTTGTAACTTTGTAAACCAATATTAAGTCATTAAATAAAAAAGAAATACAAAAAAAACCCAATAAATCATAGAAAATTGGGCCAAGGAGGTACCACTGCATCTTCAACTCCTGACTGTTCCTCGGCAAAGCATGCAAGCCGATGTCTTGAGGCTCAGTAGTTGAGCACAGGATTTGCAAACCTGACAACAACTGTTTAATTGTTCAGAGAACGATTTAAACTTTATGGCACCCCAGTGATACTTAATGGACAACTGTGTATCTTAGAAGGTGCAGTTCACTCCACTGAGGTCTGTTCCGGAGGAGAAAGATGATAGTGGATTCCAATCCTTCTCCTCTCTGGGGTCCCATCTTCCTCTGCCTTGAGAGAGAAAAAAAATGAAGGTTTCACTCTCATCAGAAAATTGGAAGTGTGTCTTTAATGTCTTCCAAGTTGAGTGGAAAACTAGACCATTCCTTTCCACCCTCTCAGACCAAGGCTGCACCCTGCAATTATTTTCACATCCAAGAGAGTGAAATATCTAGGACAGTGAGACACTCCACAAAGAAGCTATGGCCTTGCACGTGCTTAATATAAAGATGAGAATCAAGTGAAATGAAGCCACAGGAAATTATGGAGATACTGGAAGAGGTCCAACTCTTTTTTTTTTTTTTTTTTTGATTTACATACCACATCCAAACACTTCCATAGCTGGCTCCTTAGGTTGGCCCCTGAACTCTTATTTTGCAGTTTCAAATCCCTGAGTATACATTCAAATGTACTTTTAAAAAGGGCATCCTGTAATATTCCACCTAGATACTTCCAAACCCAAACAAGATTCATTCCTCACCGAGGTTGGAAAACAACTGAAATCAAGTCACTGGTATTAACTTGAAGTGAGTCCAGATTGAGTGAACCCTGGAGTTCTAGAAGCAAAAGTTCTATCAAGCCCCAGGGCTCCCAAGCCAGGCTTTGACTTCAAGACAAACTTTACTGGATTCTTGAAGACTCACCAATCTCCAGGTCCACCATTTTGTTTTGATTTACGTATCAAGAGTGCAGAAGATGAGACACTGTACACAAAATCCACTTTATGGCGTAATAATAACAACAACAGTAGTAGTAATGACGGAAGGTAACTTTCATCCCTTGTCTTCTGAGTCTCCACAGGGCAAATTTATCTTCAAATTGATCTCCTTTGCTTTAAAGATTTAATTTGAGTGTCCGACCTCTAAAATCAATTTCAGATGTCTCCGGGGAGCTGGAACAAGGAACTCAGCTGTGCTGTGTTAAATCTGAGCCAGGGAAGGAGAGAGACTCGCTGCTCACACACTATCAGTAAGCTGAGAACAGCAGAGGGAAAAGAAAGGGGTCTGACATGTCTTGGGGACATTAGTATCACTTAGCTATCTGTATTATGTAGCTTTGCTCAGAGAATGAGAAAACCTGACATTGACCCCCGCCTGCCATGAAATATGATGCCATCCTGACCTCCCTGGGCAGAGGAATTCACCCATATGCCTGGTACCTCCCCTCCCCAGAGCCCTGCCCCACTAGGGGAAGACAGAGACAGGCTGGGGGTGTGGAGCCACCTGCCAACACCCATGTCCAGCAGAGAAGCAATTACAGAAGCCAGAACTCCCACCTTCTGCTCCCCATAAACAGTTTGGGTTCAGACTCCCAGAGGGATAAAGAACAGGGAAGCTTCCAATGGAGGAGTTGGGAGACAGACTCTGGTGATGGGAACTGCTATCTTACAGTCTTATTAATCATTATTAAATCACCATAAAATTTAAATATATATATATATATACAGTCTGACAAGAAGGAGGAGGAGGAGAATGAGGAGGCGGAGGAGGAGGAAAGAAAGATCCCCTTGGAAGGGAGAGATCTGGTTCTCACACAAATCCCCTGCAGGTGAGGAGACGGGGGCTCAAACTGGGATCCTTAACGCTGGTCCTTGCTCTTTGCGCCACCTGCCCTTAACCCGCTGCGCTGCAGCCCAACTCCCTCAGCTGACTTCTATTCCGGTTCACAGAGGACTGTGAAACCTCTCTGCCTTCTTGAAACCAAGCCCTGCAGGGCCTGGGAAACTAGGAAGGAGGTGATCGCTGCAGCTGGACTCTGTCAGCTCTCTTGGAAGAAGTGTTTGCCCAGCTCCACCAGCAAGGAAAGTCAGCACAGCTGAACACAGAGTTTGTCATGAAACTACCCAAACTTAGGCAAAGTAGAAAATGCCCCTTTCCATCCTAACATCCTTTGTCCAGGAAGCCACTGGGGCACTTCACTGATAAGAGATTCTGATGGGAAAAAATGGCTGTTGTGTAGTAAGATTAGTCCAGGGGGCTGTGGGCAGGGCACTGAGAGCCAGCTGGATGTGGGGGCTGGAGGCTCCTCCTTTCCCGTCCCAGAGCCAGTGTCCCCTGTAGTTCTCCTCTCATGGGCAGTGTGGGCATTTGAACACACAAAGCTGACATCCAGGAGTCGGGCTGTAGCACAGCGGGTTAAGCACACGTGGCGCAAAGTTCAAGGACCGGCATAAGGATCCTGGTTCCCCCGGCTCCCCACCTACAGGGAAGTCGCTTCACAGGCAGTGAAGCAGGTCTTCAGGTGTCTGTCTTTCTCTCCCCCTCTCTGTCTTCCCCTCCTCTCTCCATTTCTCTCTGTCCTATCCAACAACAATGACATCAATAACAATGATTATAACTACAACAATAAAACAAGGTCAACAAAAGGAAATAAGTGAATATTAAAAAAAAAAGTGACAATCTCAGCATTCATGAAAACAAAGGAGAAACAGTCAAGAGTGATTTGTTGGGATGGGCTGAAAATTTTTTTTCCTTTGAAAAAATAGCCACATCAGGCGGGGTACAGAAGGAAAGTCTGAGAAGTGGCCCAGTGACAGGAGCGAGCGTGTGAGTCCCTGCCCGGCTTCCATCTGGTTTTCTCCAGAATCACTTCCTAGTTCATAAACCAGCGGCTACAGAACTTTAAGTGTTTTAAATAAAAAATAAAACCAACAAGATGGCAGAGGAGGACCTACTGGGGGGGTTGTATTGTGTGGAAATATTATGCATGTACAAACTATTGTATTTCACTGCCTATTGTAAATCATTAATCCCCCAATAAAGAATTTTTTTAAAAAAGCTTTAACGGAGGTAGATCAGTGGTGAGAGGTCTGAGATGTCAAGCATGGCGTTCTGAGTTCATTCTCTGGCTCTGTACATATCAGTGGTACTCGCTAAAGTAAGTAGAGCACTGTGAATCCACTGCTTCTGGAGGCCATTTTTTTCCATTTTATTGGACAGGACAGACAAACATTGAGAGAGGAGGAGAAGATAGACAGGGAGAGAGAAAGAGAGACACCTGCAGCCCTGCTTCACCACTTGTGAAGCTTCCCCCCTGCTGGTTGGGGTTTGCAGGCTCCAGCCCGGATCCTCAGCGCTATGTGTGCTTAACAGGGTGCACCACTGCCCCGTCCCCCAGGACTGTCCCTCTTCCAAGCTGTGTGCCCGTCCAGCATGCTGCCCCAGAGCTGGCGGTGGTCCTCTGACCCAGTGACAAACTGGCCAGACTGAGAAAGGAGCCAAGGCCTATCCCATGACCCAGAGATGCTCCTGTCTGTGAACATCACTTTTAAAATTCTGATGGTTGTCATGGTTATTGTCATTGTCATTCAACTCTTTTGGCTCCAGGAGCCTGCTGGCTTCGAATACTTGCAGTTCACCCTCCTGGATTTCTCAGTAACTTGGTCAAAGCAAACAGAAGAATTGCCAGGCAAGGGGAGCACTTTGCAGTTTCCCAGCTGGTGTTGCCGCACCAAGGCACAGGGACTGACCTACTTCCTCAGACCCTGCCTCTCTGCTCCCGGAGACTACCCAGACTCCGCAGAAAACCTGGATTTAGATAGAACTTCCCCGGGGAGAAATTATTAGCACTAATCCTTGGAACAAAGCAGCCCTTCAGAGGGATAATGGGGAGGGCACCCCCCCCCCTGCCCTGCAAGGTCCGCCTTCAGGCCCTGGGTCCCAGCACAACAGACAGAGATCCCTGCTGTTCACCTGGGAAGGGTCAGGGTATTAATATGCTAATTGCAGGGGGACAGTTGGGGGGACAATTATGCTATTTTTATAGCTCCTCCGTTAATTAGGGAGAGATTAAGTGTCATTTTGATCATGCCACTTGCCAGACACAGAGGCTAAGATGACTCAGGACTGATGGACTCAGTCCCTCCGCCCCCACCATGTGCAAATATCTTGAAGCTCAGTGACCACCTGTCCTGAGTGGCTCTTTTCTGTCCTCATGCCTTAGTTCAGTCCCACAATAGTCCCCATTGAGGGAGAGATCCATCCTGGAGGTCAGACCACAGCCAGCAAGGTTGTGAGAACCATGATTCTCCCTGTGGAAGCTTCATTCCGTCTGGTCCTGAGCCTCAGGAGGGCTCCAACCCACCAAGCCAGATGCTTCTCTGAGGCTTGAAAAGTTACACAGGAGTCAAGTCCAAGTTCCATGGGTGGGACCAAAAAATAAAAGACATGGCCTGGAAAGAGAACCCACCTGCCTGCACAGCCCCTTTATGGCAAACCCGATATGAAGCCTTTGTCTGCAGAGTTCAAGGTTAGAAACTGAAGCTGAGAGAGAAAATCGTTGGGGGAGTGCAGGAAGACAGGTCGATGGGAAGACTACACAGATGTCTTTATAAAATGCAACTGACTGGTGGAATAGTTCACTTGGCGGCCCTGAGTTCAAGCCCCCCGCTTCCCACCTGGAGGGTAGGGGCACTTCATGAGCCATGAAGCAGGTTTGTAGATGTCTCTCTTTCTCTCCCTATTTCTCCATCCCCTCTGCATTTCTCTTGTACTATCAAACAAAATAGAAAAATAAAAAAGCCATCAGGAATCATAGATTCATTACTGACAGCACCAAGCCCCCGTGGTAACCCTAGTGGCAGAAAGAGAGAGAGAGAGAATAACTCACTTGGATAGTGCACTGATTTGGCCTTGGAGTTGTCCAGGCTCAACGCTGCCTTCCACTACATTAAAGTGAGACTTAGTGTTGTTGTCTCTAAAGGTGTGAGAGCTCCCTGACAGACATTGCCGATAGTTAACTGTGTAGAATGCTATATGGAATGTCTTGTTTTTGTTGTTGTTGTTGTTTAGATATCTATTTACTTATTCCATTTTGTTGCCCTGTTGTTTTATTGTTGTAGTTATTCTTGATGTCATCATTGTTGGATAGGACCGAGAGAAATGGAGAGAGGACAGGAAGACAGAGAGGGAGAGAGAAAGACAGACACCTGCAGACCTGCTTCACTGCCTGTGAAACGAATCCCCTGCAGGTGGGGAGCCGGGGGCTCGAACCGGGATCCTCATGCCGGTCCTTGCGCTTCGCGCCACGTGTGCTTAACCCACTGCGCCACCGCCCGACTCCCTGTGGAAAGTCTCTATCTAAGGCCGCGCTCTCCTGCCTCCAGCATTCGGGCTGGCAGAGCAGCTCACATGCTCGATGCCCTAAGGGCTCCCGTGGCATTTGCTGCCTTCTGCTGTCATTCAGAACTCATTATTTGTTTATCAATTTACACCTGCATATCTTTGCCTCTATCTGTCCATCCGTCCGTTTAGTAAGCATCTATCTCCCCTCTAGTTTTCTAAGTTTCTGTTTCTGTATCTAGCATACAGTCACCCCTCATCACGGTTAATCAGTTCCAGACTCTGCCATGATAACGGAATTTCCACAAAGTAGGATTCTTTTTTTTTTTTTTTTTACCAGAGCACTGTTCAGCTCTGGCTTATGATGGTGCAGGGGATTGAGCCTGGAGCCTCAGGCAGGAGAGTCTGTTCGCATAACCAGTATGCTATCTATCCTCCACTCTGAAGTAGGCTTCTTTACTTATAAGTTAAATATTTTCATAGATATAGCACAGAAGACCTGTTTACGACCTTCTAACATATTAGAGCCCTCTAGACATGAGATAACTCCCCTTTAACTTTGTCCTTTTCCTCTTTGAAAACACCATGTACATGCTCAGGGTCACTGAATCATCAGCTAGGACATGATTTTTAACGACTGTGTAGTATTCCATTTCATGTTGCCCATCTATTAGTTAACCCCTCCGTTCCCGGAGAGTAAAAGTTCTCCAGAAGTCCAGCAGCCTGCATGTCAGTGTCTGTCTACACGTGGTTCTATAAGGCTCTTGTGTCTGGTTAAGACAAATCCTAGAGTTAAAGCTGCCATGTCCAAGTGAAAGTCCATTCGTAATACATTTTGGCACCTCCAGTCAGACTGAACCCAGAAAAAAAAAAGTAATGAATTTAGAATCCTGCCCACAGTTTTTGGGAAGACTTGGTTCAGTTTCCCTTCGAAAGTGCTGCTGGGAAACTTATTTCTGGCTTCCGTGTGGACAGGATGAGGCAGGCGGTCTTAACACAGACCCTGAAGCCAGGGAGAAAGTCCCAGAACAGAGCCGGGAGGCCTCGGCTCCAGTAGCTTACAAAAGGCCGTTCCCCTGCCAGCTGGTTTCCACAGCTGGGAATTGTTAGTAGCTGCAGGGAAGGGTTTCGCTGGAGGGGAATGAAAGGCTGGCTGCGCCTGGCAGGATATTCAGCATGTAGAAGGGCACGAAGGAATTTTGTATGTTCAGGGCTCTAATTTTCAGAGATTAGTCAGTGGAGCCAAAAGAACTGGCGAGAGAGGGAGAGAGAGAGAGAGAGAGAGAGAGAGAGAGGGAGAGAGAGAGAGAAACTCAGGAGTCCAACCACCTGGGCCTGTGCCCTGGCCCCACCTGCTCCAGATGTGGCCACAAACCTCACCCTCAGCCCTGATATCCATTCCTACATCTATAAACTGGGGCCATAATAGGAGAACTTGTCTAATCTTCAGTCCACTGCCCAGTCATAGAATCAGCCCATATCTGTGGCCTTGGGAGAACCATTGCCGTTTCCAGTGGAGGGACTGGGGACAAAGAACCCTGGTGGTGGGAACGGGGTGGTATTAGACCCCTGTCATCCTATAATTTTGTAAATATTAAATCCTCACCAGCAGGGGTGTGGCTTTGAAATTATAACCCTAGAATTGGATAATTTCATAAAGCAGTGTTAAACCACTAATTAAAAAAAAAAAAAATTAGAAGGAGGGCTTCCAGAGGCCTGGCTATGGAGTGGGAGTTCTTTCAGATTGCTCTGCTGATAAACTAGAAAAAAGAAAAATCACCTGAAAACTCAACAAAATACAGCCAGGATCTCTCCAGAAATGCACTAAGCCACAGACACCAAGTTGCAGATGCTCCCGTGACACCATCCTGACGTCCCTGGGCAGACGACCTCACCCCTGTGTCCTGGAGCCTCCCCTCCCCAGAGCCCTGCCCCACTAGGGACAGACAGACACAGGCTGGGGGTGTGGATCCACCTGCCAACACCCATGTCCAGTGCAGAAGCAGTTACAGAAGCCAGAACTCCCACCTTCTGCTCCCCATAAAGAATTTGGGCCCATATTCCCAGAGGGGAAGAAATGTCAGGGGAAGATGCGCAGAGGGCTCTGAACTCTAATTGCAACAGGACCCAGAGAGAGAAGAGGGAAAGAAAAAAAAAAAAAGACACTCAGAAGTAGTAGGTATGGTTTAGAAAGGAAGGGGGGGGCGGACAGTGGCACAGCAGATTAAGCACACGTGGCACCAAGCCCAAGGACCCGCATAAGGATCCTGGTTTGAGCCCCCAGCTCCCCACCTACAGGGGAGTCGCTTCACAGGTGGTAAAGCAGGTCTGCAGGTGTCTGTCTCTCCCCCTCTGTCTTCCCCTCCTTTTTCAATCTGTCCTATCCAAGAACAACTACAGCAATAACAACAATGATAAACAATGAGAGCAACAAAAGGGGAAAAATAGCCTCCAGGAGCAGGGGATTTGTGGTGCAGGTACTGAGCACCAGCAACAACCGTGGAAGCAAAAAAAAAAAAAAAGAAGGAAGAGAAGGCAGGACCACACGGAAGGAAAAGGGGGCATATATATAAGTATTGATAGATAGTTAAAAGAAATATTAGTCAACCCATGTGACTGTGACCTTGGGAAAACCACTGTCCTTTCCAGTGGAAAGAATGGGGACACGGAACTCTGGTGGTAGGAACGGTGTGGATTAGACCCCTGTTAATTTTGTAAATCAATATAAAACCAAATTATTATTTTTTATATTTTATATCAATATAAAAAATAATGATTTGCTAAAAAAAAAATAAGCTAATATTTTTAAAAATTGCCCATAAAGAAAAACCCCAATAGCAAGTAATGGTTTAAAATGAGAGCTAATAGGGTAGCCAGGTGGTAGCGCAGCGGGTTAAGGGCAGGTGGCACAAAGCCCAAGGACTGGCAGAAGGATCCCGGTTCAAGCCCTTGGCTCCCCACCTGCAGGGGAGTCACTTCACAGGCGGTGAAGCAGGTCTGCGGGTGTCTGTCTTTCTCTCCCCTTCTCTGTCTTCCCCTCCTCTCTCCATTTCTTTCTGTCCTATCCAACAACGATGACATCAATGACAACTACAACAAAGGCAACAAAAGAAAATTTTTTAAAAATTATAAAAAATAAAATAAAATAAAATGAGAGCTAGTATCTCTGTGATGGAAGAGCTTGTAGGTATCAAATACTATGTCTTAACGGATTATCTAGGGAGGAAGGGGGAAAGAAGGAGGAGGAGGAGTAGAAGAAAAAGGAGGAGAAGGAGAAGGAGGAGGAGAAGGAGAAGGAGAAGGAGAAGGAGAAGGAGAAGGAGAAGGAGAAGGAGAAGGAGAAGGAGAAGGAGAAGAAGAAGAAGAAGAAGAAGAAGAAGAAGAAGAAGAAGAAGAAGAAGAAGAGGAAGAAATCCTCACAAGAGCAGATTCTTCTCTGTGAGGTGTACTCCAGAATTGCAATCTAAAAATAAAGTAGTTGTTTTCCTGCTCATAACTGCTATTTCCCCCAAAACGTTAACAGTAATTATTTCTGGTGAAACCCAAAGTCTACTTGGCTTCCCAGTTTATATGTTCTGTACATTTTTCCCATGTGTATATTTTTCTCTTTAAATGTTTCAGGGGGAGAGACAGGCAAAATAAATATTGTCTAAAACACACTATGTCCAAGGTACAAAAAAACTGAGAAATAATGTTTGTGACATAAAGACACGATCTTGGCGTCTGGACTTAGATATTATAAATTAAGATAAAATTTTGGTAGGTAGCCAGATAAAGACATTGAGTGGAGGACACACAGAAATAGCCAAATGACCCATAAATATATGAGCCAGACTTTGTTCCAATAGTGACTCAACAGAGGCAAAAATGGGCAAAATTTTCCCAGCTACCAAATTGTCAATTTTTGAATGATGCTAATCAGGGTTGCTGAGCCCGCCCCTTTGCATGATGGGATTAGCGTCTGAATGTCTAATTTTGCACTTCCTTTTTATAGAGAAGAATCCATGATGGTCCATGTGATGTCACCAATAGCTAATCCTGTCCCAATCATCTCAGCTCCAGCAATGTTTCCCGAGGAAACGGGACTCTGATGGTTTCAAGTGGCAACTTCCTTTGCTTGAAAGCT